>NC_091138.1:2740909-3045454 GCF_041381155.1 Argopecten irradians | reverse complement strand
TGGTGTGTTGGAGAGGGCCCAGGGTACTTGTCTGATGTGTATTAGCTGGTGTGTTGGGAGAGGGCCCAGGGTACCTTGTCTGTGATGTGTATTAGCTGGTGTGTTGGGAGAGGGCCCAGGGTACCTTGTCTGTGATGTGTATTAGCTGGTGTGTTGGGAGAGGGCCCAGGGTACCTTGTCTGTGATGTGTATTAGCTAGTGTGTTGGAGAGAGGGCCCAGGGTAACTTGTAAGGCCAGGGTACTTGTCTGTGATGTGTATTAGCTAGTGTGTTGGGAAAGGGCCCAGGGTACCTTGTCTGCAGTGATGTGTATTAGCTGGTGTGTTGGGAGAGGGCCCAGGGTACCTTGTCTGTGATGTGTATTAGCTGGTGTGTTGGGAGAGGGCCCAGGGTAACTTGTCTGTGAGGTGTATTAGCTAGTGTGTTGGGAGAGGGCCCAGGGTACCTTGTCTGTGATGTGTATTAGCTGGTGTGTTGGGAGAGGGCCCAGGGTACCTTGTCTGTGATGTGTATTAGCTGGTGTGTTGGGAGAGGGCCCAGGGTACCTTGTCTGTGATGTGTATTAGCTAGTGTGTTGGGAGAGGGCCCAGGGTAACTTGTCTGTGATGTGTATTAGCTAGTGTGTTGGGAGAGGGCCCAGGGTACCTTGTCTGTGATGTGTATTAGCTGGTGTGTTGGGAGAGGGCCCAGGGTACCTTGTCTGTGATGTGTATTAGCTGGTGTGTTGGGAGAGGGCCCAGGGTACCTTGTCTGTGATGTGTATTAGCTAGTGTGTTGGGAGAGGGCCCAGGGTACCTTGTCTGTGATGTGTATTAGCTAGTGTGTTGGAAGAGGGCCCAGGGTAACTTGTCTGTGATGTGTATTAGCTAGTGTGTTGGAAGAGGGCCCAGGGTAACTTGTCTGTGATGTGTATTAGCTAGTGTGTTGGAAGAGGGCCCAGGGTAACTTGTCTGTGATGTGTATTAGCTAGTGTGTTGGAAGAGGGCCCAGGGTAACTTGTCTGTGATGTGTATTAGCTAGTGTGTTGGGAGAGGGCCCAGGGTACCTTGTCAGTGATGTTTATATTAGCTAGTGTGTTGGGAGAGGGCCCAGGGTACCTTGTCGGATAATGTTATTGTATCATAACAATCACATTGACTTGTATTAGGACCAGACGCAGGAAACTGGATCAATTCCTTGGCAGAACAGGAGCAAGGGAAATACACTCTAATGTATAGTACATTGATTATGTAACCAAGCTTTCTCAGCACCCCTGTAATTAGTTTACCAAAATTAAGCAAGGAAAAAGATATTTCTTCTAATATATTATTGATTTTAATCCAGAATACAAATTTCCTTACATTAATCTGTACTGAGATGGCTTATTATCAGATTATTTTTCAAAGGTTCGGATCTTGGTCCTTCAGAAAAAAAGTCTTTGGAGATGTGTATATTCTGAGGCGTAAGTAACCTCCAGTATTGTATCAAATCTCCGGTCTAAGTAACCTTCAGTATTGTATCAAATTCCAGCTGTAATTCACACGGGAGCTGTAGTTTGGATGTCTGTGATCATTCAGTTTTCTGTGTATTTTATTATAAGTGATGCATTTATGGTTATTTTTACAGTTGTCAAAACACTGGGATATCTTTAACACTAAATCAGCCAGGATGCGCATCATTGTATCTTACTAATTAGTTACTAGATGATTTATATAATTTTGATATAAGCACATGACAAATATCTCATTCTGAGTGACCATATAGTATTTAACATCATATATGGCATATTTGTGGAACCGGAGGGGACTATAGTTTTTGTTCCCATCTGTTTTTCTGTCTGTCCGGATTTGGTTTCCAGATGATAACTTGAGAATGAATTGATGGATTTTGATCAAACTTTACACAATGGTAGCATATCAGAAAATACAGCCTGGGATTGAATTCCGTGTCAAAAGGTCAACTGCAAAGGTCACTGTTACTACAAATAGATTCTTAAAAAAAATTTGTTGCCAGACGATAACTTGAGAAAACATCAACAGATTTTGATCAAACTTCACACAATGGTAGCATATCAGAAAATACAGCCTGGATTAAATTTGGTGTCACAAGGTCAACTGCAAAGGTCACTGTTACTAAAAAAAAGATTGTTTAAAAAATTTCCATTAACAGACGATAACTTGAGAACACATCAACATAATTCGTTCAAACATCATACAATGATAGCATAACTAGCCAATAAAAACTTGCCATAGATTAGAAAAATTCATATAATTGATGGCAAGGGACGTGTGTTGCTTGCAACACTTACTGAAAGCTTGTTTAATTTTAATATTAGTACCAAATCAATATTAAAAAGGTCTAACAGATTACTGGTTTAGTCTGAATTCTATATTATATAGCATTATAGTGGGTTAGCTCTGGTAAATATTGCCAGACATTGAGACACACTTGTGACCATCTTGACCAACACTTTGGCTGAATCTCTGTGTATTCTTAGAGTGTCTAAGACTTTGATTGACTGTATGGGCCTGACACATAACTAGAGTTAGCAATCTTTAATTAATCGCCTGCAATCTTTAGGTAACTGATGAGATCTTCCTTGGCTTTTTACTGTTGGTACAATTCAGCATCTGGACCAAACTGGGCCACACAATGGCTTAATAATGAAGGTCTCTAGCATTTCCAGTGTGTGTCGGCAGCAGTAAATTATGTATATCGGGTAACAGAGTTGTGATAGGTGATGGTGGCGATTCAGAAGATATTGATGGCTTTCTCATCACCTCGGCCATTTCTATCTCAATATATTCAAGTCCTAGGGTTTTACTACCGTCTAAACTTGTGCAATAATGGATTTTGTCTTGGCTTTCCAACAGGTTGGCCATTCTTTGGCACTATATGTGTATATGATCTGTGCTGTCGACTTATTGTAGAATTGTAACTGATGTTCTTGCTGATGACTATTTTTGAGACCTTTTGAAATGTTTGTGTGTTAGTAGGAATATTACCCTATGTACATGTATGTAGGGTCATTAGGGTAGGACATTTATATAGTAGCTGATGACCACCTCATAGATCGGCAAAATGACCCAAATCTACTTTTGAAAAACATTTTGAAAAGTCTTATATTGCCAATAAATACTGCATTGCCTGAGGACCAATTGCCAATGTAATGATCACATTACATCAGAACCTAGTACCAATACCACACAGTACCCATACCACACAGTACCAATACCACACAGTACCAATACCACACAGTACCAATACCACACAGTACCAATACCACACAGTACCAATACCACACAGTACCGATACCACACAGTACCAATACCACACAGTACCCATACCACACAGTACCAATACCACACAGTACCCAATACCACACAGTACCGATTCCACACTGTACCGATACCTCACAGTACCAATACCTCACAGTACCCATACCACAAAGTACCGATACCACACAGTACCCATACCACACTGTACCAATACCACACAGTACCCATACCACACAGTACCAATACCACACAGTACCAATACCACACAGTACCAATACCACACAGTACCGATACCACACAGTACCAATACCACACAGTACCGATACCACACAGTACCCATACCACACTGTACCAATACCACACAGTACCCATACCACACAGTACCAATACCACACACTACCAATACCACACTGTACCAATACCACACACTACCAATACCACACAGTGGTTTTTTTTGGTCGAATCTACAGCCGAACTTCGGCTGTTTCCCCTAGCCAAAAAATGCCTTATTTTCCCAATTTTGAAGTCATATTTCCCAATAAAAACTTATCAAAAATGACATTAATCATTTGTGTTGATAATTTGTACCAGATTTCCATTCCTTAAATTTGTAAATATATTATACATTACTTAAACAAATAATATAATTTGGGATTAGAAACAATTTTTATTTCACAAAATGAAAACAAAATCGAAATGAGTATAACTAGGTCGCTAGGTGCACCTCCAGTTCAGAGACGTTTTACAGGCATTCAAGCTGATTGAAACAATAGTTAAATGCTTTTAAGTTATTTAACAATGTTTCCAGAGTTAACTTACATTATTAGTCGTCTAATTATTATTTTTTCGGCATAAGCAAGGAGTTTTTCTGTGTAAAACGATCTCTGTTCAAGGTAGGAAGTAGCACTTGGGATCTAATAATGGAGCCGGAATCCTGTTTCCGGAATTCAGGAATTTAGAAAAAAGATAATAGAGAAACAAACAAAAAAAGTTTTAAAAATGCAAAAAGTGTTGCAAATTAATTGTTTTATTTTTCTTCTAATAATAGAAGGAAAACATATTGTGAAATAGAATTAGAAATGCTTTTTAGATAATTCTAAAAAAAAAATATTTTTAATTTTCTAGTAAGTACAGTACAGCGATAAAAAAAAGAAGATTTTTTGGGGGGCAAGTACAGGAATTTAATTTTGAGCAATTGCAAGTGAATTATTGGGCTCTACTTGCATGGGACAAGTGATTTTGAAAACTTTTTACACGCCGGAATTTTTTCCCCAATTCCTTCCAAATTCCGAGTTATTTTCCCAATTGAAAAGGCATGGGCTGTTGAAAATAGTAAGTGAAAAAAACACTGCCACACAGTACCAATACCACACAGTACCAATACCACACAGTACCCATACCACACTGTACCAATACCACACAGTACCAATACCACACAGTACCCATACCACGCAGTACCAATACCACGCAGTACCCATACCACACAGTACCAATACCACACAGTACCGATACCACACAGTACCCATACCACACAATACTGATACAACACAGTACCAATACCACACAGTACCCATACCACACAGTACCAATACCACACAGTACCCATACCACACAGTACCAATACCACACAGTACCCATACCACACAGTACCAATACCACACAGTACCAATACCACACAGTACCAATACCACACAGTACCCATACCACACAGTACCAATACCACACAGTACCAATACCACACACAGTACCCATACCAAACAGTACCCATACCACACAGTACCTATATCATACAGTACCACACAGTACCAATACCACACAGTACCAATACCACACAGTAAACCAATACCACACAGTACCAATACCACACACAGTACCAATACCACACACAGTACCAATACCACAACAGTACCCATACCACACAGTACCAATACCACACAGTACCAATACCACCAATACCACACAGTACCAATACCACACAGTACCAATACCACACAGTACCAATACCACACAGTACCAATACCACACAGTACCAATACCACACAGTACCAATACCACACAGTACCAATACCACACAGTACCAATACCACACAGTACCCATACCACACAGTACCAATACCACACAGTACCCATACCAAACAGTACCCATACCACACAGTACCAATACCACACAGTGCCCATACCACACAGTACCAATACCACACAGTACCAATACCACACAGTACCAATACCACACAGTACCCATACCACACAGTCCCAATACCACACAGTACCATACCACACAGTACCCATACCACACAGTACCAATACCACACAGTACCCATACCACACAGTACCAATACCACACAGTACCAATACCACACAGTACCCATACCACACAGTACCAATACCACACAGTACCAATACCATACACACAGTACCAATACCACACAGTACCAATACCACACAGTACCAATACCACACAGTACCCATACCACACAGTACCAATACCACACAGTACCCAATACCACACAGTACCAATACCACACAGTACCATACCACACAGTACCAATACCACACAGTACCAATACCACACAGTACCACCACACAGTACCAATACCACACAGTACCAATACCACACAGTACCAATACCACACAGTACCAATACACACAGTACCAATACCACACAGTACCCATACCACACAGTACCCATACCACACAGTACCCATACCACAAGGTACCAACACCACACAGTACCCATACCACACAGTACCAATACCACACAGTACCAATACCACACAGTACCCATACCACATACAGTACCAATACCACACAGTACCATACCACCACAGTACCATACCACACAGTACCAATACCACACAGTACCCATACCACACAGTACCAATACCACACAGTACCATACCACACAGTACCAATACCACACAGTACCAATACCACACAGTACAGTACCACACAGTACCATACCACACACAGTACCAATACCACACAGTACCCATACCACACAGTACCAATACCACACAGTACCAATACCACACAGTACCAATACCACACAGTACCAATACCACACAGTACCAATACCACACAGTACCAATACCACACAGTACCAATACCACACAGTACCAATACCACACAGTACCAATACCACACAGTACCAATACCACACAGTACCAATACCACACAGTACCCATACCACACAGTACCAATACCACACAGTACCAATACCACACAGTACCAATACCACACAGTACCAATACCACACAGTACCAATACCACACAGTACCAATACCACACAGTACCCATACCACACAGTACCAATACCACACAGTACCAATACCACACAGTACCAATACCACACAGTACCAATACCACACAGTACCAATACCACACAGTACCAATACCACACAGTACCAATACCACACAGTACCAATACCACACAGTACCCATACCACACTGTACCAATACCACACAGTACCAATACCACACAGTACCAATACCACACAGTACCAATACCACACAGTACCAATACCACACAGTACCCATACCACACAGTACCAATACCACACAGTACCAACACCACACAGTACCACACAGTACCAATACCACACAGTACCAATACCACACAGTACCAATACCACACAGTACCAATACCACACAGTACCAATACCACACAGTACCAATACCACACAGTACCCATACCACACAGTACCAATACCACACAGTACCAATACCACACAGTACCAATACCACACAGTACCAATACCACGCAGTACCCATACCACACAGTACCAATACCACACAGTACCAATACCACACAGTACCCAATACCACACAGTACCAATACCACACAGTACCAATACCACACACAGTACCAATACCACACAGTACCAATACCACACAGTACCAATACCACACAGTACCAATACCACACAGTACCAATACCACACAGTACCAATACCACACAGTACCAATACCACACAGTACCAATACCACACAGTACCAATACCACACAGTACCAATACCACACAGTACCAATACCACACAGTACCAATACCACACAGTACCCATACCACACAGTACCAATACCACACAGTACCAATACCACACAGTACCAATACCACACAGTACCAATACCACACAGTACCAATACCACACACCAATACCACACAGTACCAATACCACACAGTACCCATACCACACAGTACCATACCACACAGTACCAATACCACACAGTACCAATACCACACAGTACCCATACCACACAGTACCAATACCACACAGTACCCATACCACACAGTACCCATACCACACAGTACCAATACCACACAGTACCCATACCACACAGTACCAATACCACACAGTACCAATACCACACAGTACCAATACCACACAGTACCAATACCACACAGTACCCATACCACACAGTACCAATACCACACAGTACCAATACCACACAGTACCAATACCACACAGTACCAATACCACACAGTACCAATACCACACAGTACCAATACCACACAGTACCATACCACACAGTACCCATACCACACAGTACCAATACCACAAGTACCAATACCACACAGTACCAATACCACACAGTACCAATACCACACAGTACCAATACCACACAGTACCAATACCACACAGTACCAATACCACACAGTACCCATACCACACAGTACCAATACCACACAGTACAAACACAGTACCACACATACCAATACCACACAGTACCAATACCACACAGTACCAATACCACACAGTACCCAATACCACCACACAGTACCAATACCACACAGTACCAATACCACACAGTACCAATACCACACAGTACCACACAGTACCAATACCACACAGTACCAATACCACACAGTACCAATACCACACAGTACCAATACCACACAGTACCCATACCACACAGTACCAATACCACACAGTACCACACAGTACCAACAAGGTACCAATACCACACAGTACCCATACCACACAGTACCAATACCACACAGTACCAATACCACACAGTACCACACAGTACCAATACCACACAGTACCAATACCACACAGTACCCATACCACACAGTACCCATACCACACAGTACCAATACCACACAGTACCCATACCACACAGTACCAATACCACACAGTACCAATACCACACAGTACCCATACCACACAGTACCAATACCACACAGTACCAATACCACACAGTACCAATACCACACAGTACCAATACCACATAACCAATATCACACAGTACCAACACCACACAGTACCAATACCACACAGTACCAATACCACACAGTACCCATACCACACAGTACCAATACCACACAGTACCCATACCACACAGTACCCATACCACACAGTACCAATACCACACAGTACCCATACCACACAGTACCATACCACACAGTACCCATACCACACAGTACCCATACCACACAGTACCAATACCACACAGTACCCATACCACACAGTACCAATACATACCATACCACACATACCAATACCACACAGTACCATACCACACAGTACCAATACCACACAGTACCAATACCACACAGTACCATACCACACAGTACCAACACAGTACCAATACCACACAGTACCAATACCACACAGTACCCATACCACACAGTACATCCATACCACACACAGTACCAATACCACACAGTACCAATACCACACAGTACCCATACCACACAGTACCCATACCACACAGTACCAATACCACACAGTACCCATACCACACAGTACCAACCACACAGTACCCATACCACACAGTACCAATACCACACAGTACCCATACCACACAGTACCCATACCACACAGTACCATACCACACAGTACCCATACCACACAGTACCCATACCACACAGTACCAATACCACACAGTACCATACCACACAGTACCCATACCACACAGTACCAATACCACACAGTACCATACCACACAGTACCAATACCACACAGTACCAATACCACACAGTACCAATACCACACAGTACCAATACCACACAGTACCAATACCACACAGTACCAATACCACACAGTACCCATACCACACAGTACCAATACCACACAGTACCAATACCACACAGTACCCATACCACACAGTACCAATACCACACAGTACCCATACCACACAGTACCCATACCACACAGTACCCATACCACACAGTACCAATACCACACAGTACCCATACCACACAGTACCAATACCACACTGTACCAATACCACACAGTACCCATACCACACAGTACCCATACCACACAGTACCAACACCACACAGTACCCATACCACACAGTACCGATACCACACAGTACCATACCACACAGTACCAATACCACACAGTACCAATACCACACAGTACCCACACCACACAGTACCCATACCCGATATTCCAGGGGTTCCGATTACTTACGATCTCTACACCCACTGGACTATCTCATAGTGAAATTGAAGGCAGCTTAGCTGAAAACATTTGACCAATCACAGGCCAGCAAAGATTTCCTTTGAAGACTACAGAGAGAGCGACGCCTAACATCAAAGCCACACAGTCAACCACAGTGTACCGTTATATGGTTTCTTTGATGTACATACAAAGGACTAAATTACCTGTTCTGTTCTGTTGCCTCCAGTTTTACGATGAGATAGTCCCAGGGGTGTAGAGATACGTACACAGATACGGAACCCACAGTACTATCGAGGATGACAGTACCCATACCACACAGTACCACACCCATACCACACAGTACCAATACCACACAGTACCCATACCACACAGAACCCATACCACACAGTACCAATACCACACAGTACCCATACCACATACCATACACACATACCATACCACACATACCAGTACCAATACCACACAGTACCAATACCACACAGTACCAATACCACACAGTACCAATACCACACAGTACCCATACCACACAGTACCCATACCACACAGTACCAATACCACACAAGTACCCATACCACACAGTACCCATACCACACAGTACCCATACCACACAGTACCCATACCACACAGTACCAATACCACACAGTACCCATACCACACAGTACCAATACCACACAGTACCCATACCACACAGTACCAATACCACACAGTACCCATACCACACAGTACCTATACCACACAGTACCAATACCACACAGTACCAATACCACACAGTACCGATACCACACAGTACCAATACCACACAGTACTAATACCACACAGTACCCAATACCACACAGTACCGATACCACACAGTACCAATACCACACAGTACCCAATACCACACAGTACCAATTCCACACAGTACCGATACCAAACAGTACCAATACCACACAGTACCCATACCACACAGTACCCATACCATACAGTACCCATACCACACAGTACCAATACCACACAGTACCAATACCACACAGTACCCATACCACACAGTATCGATACCACACAGTACCCATACCACACAGTACCACACCACACAGTACCAATACCACACAGTACCAATACCACACAGTACCCATACCACACAGTACCAATACCACACAGTACCCATACCACACAGTACCAATACCACACAGTACCATACCACACAGTACCATACCACACAGTACCCATACCACACAGTACCATACCACACAGTACCCATACCACACAGTACCCATACCACACAGTACCAATACCACACAGTACCATACCACACAGTACCCATACCACACAGTACCCATACCACACAGTACCATACCACACAGTACCAATACCACACAGTACCATACCACACAGTACCAACCACACAGTACCATACCACACAGTACCAATACCACACAGTACCAATACCACACTACCACACATACCATACCACACAGTACCAATACCACACAGTACCATACCACACCACACAGTACCCATACCACACAGTACCAATACCACACAGTACCATACCACACAGTACCAGTACCCCATACCACACAGTACCAACCCACACAGTACAATACCACACAGTACCCATACCACAGTACCATACCACACAGTACCCATACCACACAGTACCAATACCACACAGTACCAATACCATACAGTACCAATACCACACAGTACCCATACCACACAGTACCCATACCACACAGTACCCATACCACACAGTACCCATACCACACAGTACCAATACCACACAGTACCCATACCACACAGTACCAATACACACAGTACCAATACAACACAGTACCCATACCACACAATACCGATACCACACAGTACCAATACCACACAATACCAATACAACACAGTACCAATACCACACAGTACCAATACACACAGTGCCAATACAACACAGTTCCAACACCACCCAGTACCAATACCAAACAGTACCGATACAACACAGTACTGATACCACTCAGTACCGATACCACACAGTACCCATACCACACAGTACCCATACCACATATGTAATACCTATTGGATCTTTCCAAAGAGGAGTATATAGGAGACGTGAATATAGGAGACGTGAACCACATCCATTAACAGTGAGGTAACCCAGACCTACTGTAATGCACTGATGAGTGTGTTTATCAGCTGCATTGATCTTTTTGAAAAGATGAGAAATAATTTCTACATGCCATCCCAGTGCAGCTTTATTTTGTTTGCTTATAAAAATGTTTAGAAGTTAGTGACATTGAAAACATTTTTGTGCTCAGAAAAATATGAAAGAGTATTAGGATTATATATTTGCCATTTGCTAAAGTAGACTTTAGGTATCGATACTGAATCAATAAGCACCACATTGACACAGAAACACATGCACTTGGTAAACTCCCCACTGACACATCTTTTCAGCGCTTAATTTGCTGTGAATTTAGCCTGAAGTTGATTAGATATACATTCAATTTTGTTTAAAGAAATCAATTGATGATCCAGGGGCAGGCAGCTATGTTAATCTACAAGCTGATGAAATTGTACATATCCTTATTTTCACTAGCTGTTTCTTACAGGATATGACATCACATTAGGGTCATGTTCTAGTGAACCTTTATATTTACATCTTTTAGTTTATAGCTACATTTAATAAATGCCATTTCGTCATAGCATCAAGCTTATATTGTGCTCTTTGGGTGAAAGGACTACACACAGGAAAATGATTCTGAATCTTGTACTACTTTGTAACTTTCCAGAAATTTGGAGCTAGTGATTTGATTGGCCAATTTGAAAGGTCATCAGAATGTGACCCAAATGGGATGTTGTTAGATTGTTTAAGGAGTGAGAACTTAGATCTGCATGGATTTTAATCTGAATTGGGTGACTTAATTTGGACTTGTAGATCAGGGTGTATGTGTCTCAGCCAGGTATCTATTAGTATTGTTCTTGTACCAGATATCTACCGGTATTGTACCGGCTGTTTCCTCCCACCAACTGTGCAGTTAAACGTCCTTTTGTTTATAGACATATACACATTCCATTAGCATAGAGAGATAGTATTGAGCTTTCAGTTAGCAGTAGTTGACCCGAAATGACTTTGATCATCGATTGGAGCTATGATGATTGTTATAGATCTACCTGTGGTTTATATTGTTATGTATACATCTGTTGTCTCATTACTTCTAAACATTGTTCTGTCTTTGCATATTACAGAGTTAGCTCCCTTGCAGGTAGAGACATTATTTGACATCATTATTTTATGAGTGAAATTCAATTTTTATTTCCAAAGTATGAAATTACGCTTGCAAAGACATAACCTCACAATCAATACCTACATTCAAGGGCAAATAACTCTAATAATATGCAGATACATAATAGCTTAATTATCATGGATGAGATCTGATCTGTTGTCATAATTTTAAGTTGCAGAAAAATCAACTGCAATGGTGGTATGACTGGCAAATGGTTTAGTTTGTGCTGACCTTAAAAGCCTAGTCACTTATATTTTAGGATGCTTAAGTCATGACTTGTAAAACAAAGACTATAACTATGTACACATATCTTAGGATTCCAGTTGTCAGATAAAAACTGAATACAATCATGTGATACTCAAAAGATCTTTTCTATCAATAAGGATATTATACTTCTAGCTTCTCAGCTAAAAAGTCTTGTATCCTAGTTTTCACCACATATCCTATATAAATCATAGACAATTGGTCTCTGTAGATAGTGGATGTTACCCCTTGATTTCTCTTGCCACCATTCTGCCTTTTGTAAATGCACCAAAAAAGCGTATGTGATTTGAGCCAATTTGTACAGAGAGCTGTGTACCTGTGTGGGTTAGGTAGATTGCCAATATTGGTGGCCGCGGTCCAGCTATTGATTGATCCATCATATGATGTATCAGTGTCACTAAGTCCTGGGGTGTTTACTGAATAAACTTACCATCCACGATTAAGAGGTGGGTTTATACCTGGAGTACACGATCAGGGGATTACTGTGGTCTGTCTATAGATAAATCCTACCAGAAGTGTATACATGTCACTGACACTTACAACTAGATGTGGGAAGCCACAATATTTATGATTTTAAGATTAGATAGCTCATGATTGATCATATTAGGAGAAAGAGTTCCAATATTACCACTAATGATTAAAAAAATACTTGAAAGGGTTTGAAAGGGGAGATAACTCCATAACATTTTATATTCCAGTCTGTATCATCATAAATTTAAAGGTGATAAAAACAGATTTTAAATATGCTATTTTTGTGTTGATATTTGTTTATTGTGGTGCACTTTATGATTTCCAACAAAAAATACAGGTTGTATTTGACGTAATTTCCATAAAATGTGCTTGAAACGAAGTCCACAACGACCCTTGTCTAGAACGATCGCATCGCTTATCGCCCCTGATATCACCAGGTGGCCGTAGATTCGTGACGTCATCTGAGACCAACAGCTGTGACAAGAGCCGGGAAACTCAATGGGGCAGTGTTGCGGTATTGGCGATTATAGATATTTAAAACAGTCGTGCTACATGTAGTTGCTATATTGAATAGTGGAAATGAATCTGTATATAATATATAATCTATAACATACAATGATATAATAAAAATGATAGCTTACTCATTCTTATCGTCATATTCTGGGCTATAAAATTGTTATGTTCAGTATGTTAAAGATGCTCCGCCGCTGACAAATGGTAAATTTTAACTATCAAAAACAGGAGCAGACGATTTAGTATTTTTCTTCAGTTACAAAAGTTACTTACTTTACACCATTACCACCATTGAACAGTTTGTGAGCTTCTAATTTTACTTCAAGTTAAAAACATGAAATATAATTAATTGCATCCCGAAAAAAATCCGTGTTACTATATCCTATATGGAATGAAGTACTGATTGCGCATGCACCAAAGGCGAAATAAATTATTCTATATTATTGTTTGTGTTAATTAGACATATATATACACGATTAAACACCAATTATTGTTCAAATGGTGAATATCATTTATGCTCTGTCGGCGGTGGAGCATCTTTAAAAGCCATTTGACACCGTGTACGTGTGTGCCACTGACTCAGGTTCAAGGGGGTTGCGCTTGACTTTTGTCTGTAACTTAAAACTCAAAACATAGACTTTAAAGTTAAACCAACAAGAAGAAATATAACTTTACAAGAAAATGGACCCAAATTACAATGAGACTACATGCTACATGCACATACATGTACATATAATGCATATTTATAAAAAAAAAAACGCCATCCCTCATACCCTATCCAAAACCCTATCATACCGCGATAAACGTGCCCCTATCCCGCCTTATGTACGTACTGCACACCTCTATATTTCCTATTTGAAGCTTAATCTTTCAGAACACCGCACAGAAAGGGCTAGACTTATTTATTTTCTTAAAGTTCTATAATGAGTTTTACGGATGTGTACGAAATAGAATAACATGTACAGTAGTAACAATACACGCACGGCCGATAAAAAAGACGGGACACAAAACACAGAAACTAGATACAATGACCTAATATGGATGACATGTACTCGTGGACAAGATACACATGTAATAGTTCAACTAACACAGGACCATGAAACAACATATATTTCTTATAAAACACAAATCATTTACAAGACCGCTTCATTATATTTTCTAACCGTGCGGAGTTTTGGAAATAAGAAACCTGTCGACCTTAGTAAATTTTAAAAGTATACGCACAGACCACAGCACACTAGATAGCCTATTGACCATTATGAGACGATCTAGGGGTCTAAATAAAAAAAATCGGTAAAATTCGCATTCTACATATATATACGCAAGTGTACTATGTAGAATATAACAGGAAATTAATGAGTACTAAAATTGGCCAAATTTGCGAGCATTGTGGTGTTTTGGGGGTTCGGGGGAGACCCTGATAAAGATATTACAATTTAGAATGACTGAGATATGAGTTTCACGATGTATTTTGATGATTTTGCGAGGGCTTAAGGCGAGATATTTTGTTTTTTGGGGGTCCTAAGGTCTCCCCCGAGAAGGAAAAATATTACTAAATGTATTTATGATTGCTGAGATGAGTTTTACGATGTATTTTGATGACTTTAGAGCGTTCTTAACATGGTAATTTTTCGGACTTAAATTCCTGCAATTAAATAATGATAACTGTGAATGTCGTCATATCATTATGCAACCCTGCTCGATCTGAACTAGTCCGCTAAACCTGCCTATATTATTAGGCTTTTTTTCCCCCTATATATTAGGCAAAAAAAATAATTAAAAAAGCCTAATGATATGAGCAGGTTTAGCGGACTAGATCTGAACATACCTGTTTCACACCACCGGCACATTGTTGTGTAACCCAAAATAAATATGAAAATCCCTAAAATGAAGTATGAAAAATGTGCAGAAGGACCTCTTTTATTTTTAATGCGCATTTTGAGAACATTTCAGTCGAGGAAAATGGGGGGCAAAAGGACAATACTTATAAATTATTGATTTTTTTCTTTTAATCTGCATGTATTTTTCATGTCTCCGTATGTTTGTAACAGATGATTTTCTATTAAAACGTAGGTCTAAAGAGGTGGGCCCCAATAATTGTCCATTTTCGCTACGATCTTATTTCGCTCATAAAATTACCAGTAGATTCTATGTATATCAAAACTCCTCGGTTAATTTTATGTGTAAACTATAAATTACATACATGCACAGTCGTATTACTCCAGGGTGGACTGAATAGGAAAGAACTACTTATTCATTCGTGGTTTAACCCCTGGCACACCATAAGCCACATGACATATGTACCCGCGACATTAATGACATCATTATTTACATGTAGTGACGTCATTTCATAGGTTATGACGTCAATAATGTGTCATTATGTAGGGGATAAATCACGCTACCCAATAAGTCGAAATATAACATATTTTTCTCCGTGTGTATTTCCGTAAGTACTAAGACATGTGGCTAAAATGCACATGCATGTTGACAGTTCCGCGATCGGCACACCGGCTTCCGGTAGTTGATTGTCTCAGATGACGTCACAACTCATCGGAACTCAAGGGAGGTAAGTCATAGAAAAAATATGTCGTCGAAAAGATGTGAAGATTGCTTTCATTAATTTTACTATTTAGAGACAAAATATAAGTAAATATCAAACTGGTATATGTTTAGATAGGCATTACAAATGTTTCTAGCGTATTATCTCATTTTCCATGTTCGTTCTGTTTTTATCACCTTTAATTACCTGGTATATGGTTACAGATGTGTATTGTTATGGAAAAAGAAAATGTGAACATTCTGAAAAGATTTTTGTTTTTATCTTCTGCTTTACCATCTTTCCTATATGATTTCATATAATGGCCCTTATAAGTATGGGGAACTAAGGTTGATTATGTACTATTCATGATCAACTGCATACAAAACTAGTTTGAATTGAGATCTGAATATTGGATAAAACACCAAATAAATTTAAATATCTCTTCTTCCTGGTGTTGGTTCCCAATCAATTTATTTGTTTTATAAAAGAGGATTTGAATTTGAAGCATTTTGTTCATTCTTTAGGGTTAACATGAGTGAAGACCCCAACAGAATAAATTAATTTGGAGCCGTTCTACTGTTTTTATCCATTTTGGGTTTAAGTTGGGTTTTTTTGTGGCAGAAGAATCCTATGAGAATAGTTGTCTATTCAGACATCAGTGATGGATAGAAACAAATAGTCCTTAATATGATGGTATTGTAGTTCTGTCTGGTCGGTTGTCAGGAGACATTGCGTTTCTTCTGCTCCACGTATAATCATCAAATCTAATTTCTATACCACAGTACCATTCTGTTTATGTATCAGATAAGTAATGAGACACCTTGGCAAACTTCCTTTTAACTGGAGATTCATCTTCTCTCTGTCAAATACAGATCAGATCTGTATGCCACAAGTCTAATGGTTTGTAGATACATGGAAATTTCACATGCTGTGGTGAAGGTTTTGGTCCTAGTAGATATGAATGTAGATGGTTCATTGGTGAAGTTAGTGTACCATCATTGGGCCAGTTTGGTCTTGGACTCACCATACACATTCATAAATCAAATCCAGTTCTTGCTCATCATCTCTCTCCACTTATAAATACTTGTAATATGTTTAAAGCCGTTAGAGACAATGATCAAAATTACTAATCATATAGTCCTGAAGGGTTTTCATGGCCACATAGACATTCAAATCATGATTAATTTTAAAATCAGTGAAGTAGTTTTGACTTCTATGTCATTACATTAAAACCTGCACTATACATGTATGTAGTAGATGTAACTCTGTATTATAATAATCACTGAAGAGAACTAAGGTTGTCATCATCAGACAACAATGCTAAGTGTACTTCTTCATAGCAATCGCCATCATCACCTCACAAGACAAATAAAAACTGTCTCCTTGGATTATCTATTCAGCTTGGTCATCCTAGTGGTACAGTGATAAGTCGTGGTTATATAATGTAAAAGGCTGTAAAACCAAACAATCGCCATCATCACCTCACAAGACAAATAAAAACTGTCTCCTTGGATTATCTATTCAGCTTGGTCATCCTAGTGGTACAGTGATAAGTCGTGGTTATATAATGTAAAAGGCTGTAAAACCAAACAATCGCCATCATCACCTCACAAGACAAATAAAAACTGTCTCCTTGGATTATCTATTCAGCTTGGTCATCTGACAGTGAGTCTAGTGGATACAGTGTATACTGCAGTCGTGGTTATATAATGTAAAAGGCTGTCAAACCAAACAATCGCCATCATCACCTCACAAGACAAATAAAAAACTGTCTCCTTGGATTATCTATTCAGCTTGGTCATCCTAGTGGTACAGTGATAAGTCGTGGTTATATAATGTAAAAGGCTGTAAAACCAAACAATCGCCATCATCACCTCACAAGACAAATAAAAACTGTCTCCTTGGATTATCTATTCAGCTTGGTCATCCTAGTGGTACAGTGATAAGTCGTGGTTATATAATGTAAAAGGCTGTCAAACCAAACAATCGCCATCATCACCTCACAAGACAAATAAAAACTGTCTCCTTGGATTATCTATTCAGCTTGGTCATCCTAGTGGTACAGTGATAAGTCGTGGTTATATAATGTAAAAGGCTGTCAAACCAAACAATCGCCATCATCACCTCACAAGACAAATAAAAACTGTCTCCTTGGATTATCTATTCAGCTTGGTCATCCTAGTGGTACAGTGATAAGTCGTGGTTATATAATGTAAAAGGCTGTAAAACCAAACAATCGCCATCATCACCTCACAAGACAAATAAAAACTGTCTCCTTGGATTATCTATTCAGCTTGGTCATCCTAGTGGTACAGTGATAAGTCGTGGTTATATAATGTAAAAGGCTGTCAAACCAAACAATCGCCATCATCACCTCACAAGACAAATAAAAACTGTCTCCTTGGATTATCTATTCAGCTTGGTCATCCTAGTGGTACAGTGATAAGTCGTGGTTATATAATGTAAAAGGCTGTCAAACCAAACACACATAAACCAATGTCAGTAGAGTATTTATAATGAAGATCAAATGTCATGCCATTATGGATAAAAAAAAAGTTACTCCTGCATCCATCTATTTATACGAAATTATCATGAATGTCCATAGAGATTGTAGTAAATTATTCACAGAAACTGTATAATAATTGTAGATATTTGTTTTATTGAATGAACTATTTAATATGATCTATGTCATCAAACCATCCCATGATGGTTTATAAAACAAATGGAGAGAAATGATTAACCATACAAACTAAGTAACAGAGTATACCACTGTGGTGGAGTGCCTCGCTGTAATTACTTTGAGTATATCATGTATGAAAAGTAATGCTATATGAAGAATCATGTATGAAAGAGTTATATCTAAAGAACTAACTGATGGGAGTTATATGTATAACCTACTAGTATAGATCAGAAGGATTTGAAGAATGTTTCTGAACCTGTCGGACAACTGGGACGGTGTCTATTGTATTACATGTTTCATGCCCATTTTGTCATAGTTTGTAGTTCATGGGAAATTCATGTAAAGAGAAGGTAGTTAAAATAGCATGTTTATACCATTTACTTCCACCCAATAGCATGTCTGTGATTCCTAGGGGAAGTCCTTCTATCTCAGACGGAAACTATGACTCTACCGTAAACACCTTTATTTCCTATGTTTATATGACGTTTGTCTGTATATATGTACATATATTTTAATGTGATAATAAACCTTTGTGTATTCCAGATCCCAGCCATACTATGTCCATGTAGTTTCCATAGCTCATCTGTGTTATTGTCCAGAGGCGGTATGTATACATTGACTATATCTACAATATATTGTTTATATCTTTAGATTGATCTATCATGTGACATGAAAATCCCCATAAAATACAATCAAACCAAGATGTTAACTCAAAGATTGTAAGATCATTGTAAAATTTCGACTTATTTGAGTATTTGTGTTAAATTATACTATAATTAATCCATAGAAGTTTGGAGCGATTAACAACTCAAATTAAGTACATGTAGATGTAGAAGTCTTCGAATTATACAAGTTTGAGACATTGAGCTAGACACTTCCTGTTACGATCCTGACTCATATAGTCTGTATGTCACAGAGTTATCTGCCCTTGTAAGTAAGTAGTCATTGTCAAGTATTCCAGAATGTAACATTTTATTCTCTCAGAGAAAGCTACACAAAGTAATGCTCACGAAGTAATGACACCACATTTGATACCTTCCTGCAGGGGCAGATAACTCTGTTATGTGCAAAGATAGTATAAATGATGTGGGATTATAAGAAATGCAATAGAAATTTAAAGTTAACATTAATTATGTGTTTGAGTTAAAACAGATATTTGCTGGGGTATATCGTGTTATAAGGACTAATTAGTGCATGTGGTTGGAGAGTGCCCAACACCCACTGTTGTTTTATCATCGTCATCATTGTCAATGATGTTAAACAATGATGCATGACTGACTGTTTTATTAAGAGTCGTTCAGATATAATCAACATCAAATTAGCTGTTTCAAACATTATTGGAAGTGAAAAGTTGAAATAAAATAAGAATATGGATTGTGAAATGTTGCATGTTAGTTTTCCCGTAGAAACAAGTTTAATATTCCCTGGTGTCAGATGTTGTTATGGTAAAATGGTATGATGGGAATTCCTTACGTCTCATTCACAGAGATGAAGCTGATCTAACTACGACAATTGGACACGACATATAAGGTTCCTTCCTCTTATACCCATTTTACATTGCTGTGTATCCCTTAAACTCTGATAAGATTACTGGATGTGAAACATGCATGTTCCAAGTGAATTAGGCCATGTTTTCTTGGATGGAATGAAGACATTTGTGAGTCTCTGACATTTTATTGGGTGAAACAGTGGTTGATGCCTTGAGTGTAGTGGCAGCCAAGCTCCACCAAGTCTGTTCCTATAACACCTGATATTGATGTATAGGTCGTTTTCCTGTTATCTCAGTAAATGTTATTTTAGATAAGGTGTAAGTTACATGTACAGGTATTACTGGTTTAGAAAAAGTTCTGCTGCAGCAGAAGTGTTTCTGATGATGTAAACATTGTACCTAATGTAAGCAATCAACACTATCTTAGAGCAGTATGGATACTAATGAGTAACTCTATATATACTCTCTACAATATCCAGATCACTATTGAAACACTTGTCTTAGCTGATCTTATTTGAGTGTATCACTATATTGTTATTCTGCCTGAATTCTTAGTTAAATCATGATATTGGTTTGTATAGTTCAGAGGTCATTGTTTATGAAATTCTAAAAACGTAATAGACATTGATGTAGTTGAATGACTTTGAAGGAACATGCTCTATGGATCTAAAGGTTCACATAGAAAGTAATATACCAAGGTGTTTTGTATGTTAGAGTGGGGAATGCAGTGTGTAATGCTATGGTTCGGAGTGATAAAATAATATTTATCATCACGTGTACAATCAAGGATAAAATGGAGTTGAGAATTAACCTAAATAGAATAGAAGAATTGTATTTGACACAATAAAGGTACATCAAAAACACCTGATTGTTTTGTATCTCTGCATGTAAAGAAAGCCACAGATTCCAGAGAGAAATGACTGGGAATCAATCCCTGAGGTGATCTTTATGAACTGTGTAATGATACCGTATGTGGGTTATTTACATATTTGTCTAATCTGAGTTTAGTATTGACTTGTAAGTAGTGGTTCCTTGAGGTGCTAGATTAATTGGTACTGATCACCAGAGCCGACTTTGGCTGAAGGACGTCCGATTTATTGAGAAAGTGTTTGTTTGATCATGACTGCCTGAGGATTATACAGAATCCAATAAATAGCGGTTGACATAGCCTACATAGACAGACCAGCTTGTTAGTGCAGCTCATTAAAACCCGAGAGAGCGACCAGTCGTGTAATTGTCTCCCCTTGTTTGGTCGTCCTCACACACCCTGTGTCTCGCTTTGGCCTTGTTGACCTGATGGAAATCTAAGATGCTGTAGCTTTCTCCAGGATACTTCCTATCACTATTGACCAGATTGCAATTGTCAGATGTACAATGAGTTCTTATTGACAATCAGTAAATTGTATGGAAGAGATGTGATAAGTTGGAGTTAGGTGTGATTGATGCTGGGCTAGTGTATTGACTGTAGAGCCAAATACCATCACATTATACTCATATATCAATTAGAGTCATCGCCTGCCTCAAAATAATGATTGGAGGATTTCATCTCATCAAACTTAATTCAATAATAAAAAAAAAAACACACAATATATTTAAAACAAAAATAAGGCACAGTTTATTTATTTACTTATTCATTTTCTAAGATTTGGATTAGCTCCTTGGTGCATATTCTGGTGTGGGATATAAAATAGTTGGGTGGAAAACTTGACCCCTAGGATTTTTGGTGTTTTAGGTTCTGGTTTTACTGCATGGCTTCTCTTGAATTGTAATTGATATGAGGGGAAACATTGTCTGAGATAAGTTACAGAAAAATAAAGATACATCTTACTCAGTTATAATCGATCACACTACTGTATACCCTAATAATATGTCTCAGGTTTAACTGATGTAATAGTTATCCCCATTGGTATATATAAGATTATGATTATCTTCCCTGGTATATCTGATTGTCTCCCTTTGATAATGGTCTCCCCTGATTACTGTTTATAGAGTTCTAAGATATGATTTTATTTTAAAACAATATGGTCCTGATACAGGTTTTATTTCTGAATTATAAGTCAGTTTTGTTGGTCGCAGATAAAGTAATTTGTTGCATTTTAATTTGAATTTAGAAATGATAAAAATAAATATGTCCTTATTTAAATTATGTTTCTGTTTTCGAAAAAAATTGTTCAAATTTTTCTTCCTATTGCTTTCAAAGTAGATTAGATAAAACAAGATCCTAGTAGTTTTTAAACATGTAAGGAAAATATCATTTCTAAAGGCACAATCAGGCATAATGTTGTTACGGTGTGGCATTTCGTGTCAGAGGGCAGACAGAGCATGTTTGGTGTGCCAACCGAGAGCTTTCTGTCAAGTCTGACCCATAGCAGGCAGCAAACACACAGACACATGCAGGTATATTCTCTCACTTTAATGTTATTTGATAAAGCCAAAAACTAGTGCCTGCATGCCTCTGGTTGGAGCCACTATTATGTTTATAGACATTTCCAAAAGTAAGCGTGAACGTACTACGCACGCTGACTCGGCGCGTACTAGGTGATTTCTGGGGGGGTCGTCTCAAAATTGAAACTGTACAAAAATGTACATTAGGAAAATATATATTGAGTTCCTGTCCATTACATACAAATCAATTTTGTTAAAACTAAATGTTATATGTAGCAACACTGATAAGAATTTTCACTGAAAAAAGTCAATAGAATTATTTAAGGTGCTTGTAGTAGTAAGAAAAAGGATGGCCATAAGACACTACCCTGATGAACTCAATGTTTTGGATAGTGGAATTTAAAGGTCAAATATGCGACTATGACGTCACAACATTAATGTTAAACTAATGTTTCTATAAATGATCCGAGTCTATATGCTATACATCGACCTCCGCATGACCATGGGATTAGTGAATTTTTTTGTCTGATACATTTGGATTTCCAACAATAAAATGTCATAAGCAGTAACGCCAACGTTTAGATAAAATTCATTGTACATCAATGTATTTGTTAGGAAGTATAGATACTCATGGGAGTAGTTATTTTAGCAACAGTATAGATACAAGCAAAGAGAAAATGTGCTTCTTATAAATTGTGTGTAAAATGATAATCAGAACCTATTCTAAAATGAACACAAATAGTGTGTTTATGCACGTGAGTACGGGAGTATATTGTAGCTTAACACCTGAAAAGGACATTTGGGGTTTTTACAAAAAAAATTTAGGACAAAAATATTACGACATTTTGAAAGAGTACTGGCAAAATGGCCTAAATTTAGTCCCAATCTGATTCTCTGTGTTGGGTTGATTAATGATACGACATCATTCGCTGGCGGGATGTCTTAGTTAACGTAAATAGAGAATCCAGTAAATTGCCGGTTATTAATTCTCGTTAATACATATGTAATTGTTGTACATATATACATGTACGATGATAAATGTTTAGAAGTGGAGACACACATCATATATACATGTACATGTATGTAAAGTATACGTTTTTAGGCATAACTGTACCACTATTCACTATTCAATGGCTCCAGACGCTTAAATTATGTTATTCGATTGTTTCCTACTCTCCTAGGGGGGAGGGGGGGGGGGGGACTCGTGTGAAAAATGGGCGGTCACCATGGTGACATACGCCCTAAAGAAAATACGATATTTTTCCTGTCCTGTGATAACTGTAAAAGTATTAAAATTGTATATGTAGTCATCAGCTAATGGAAGTCGTCATCATTCTTTGTTAGAAACCCCCAAAATCAATCAACGCGCGTCTGTCACATTTTGTGGTTTACGCTTCAAAAATGTCTAAGGTCATCAAAAAGCGTTTGGAGGGTTTCAAAGCGCCAGGAACACTAAGCGTTTTGGTAACGTCGACGATAACGTTATTTAAAAATAACCGTGCAATATTGCGTGTGGCATGTCTTTTGAGACATATACCCGAAAACCAATGAGAAGTGACAAAAAATCCCGAAAAATAATAATACCCTGTATAGACAGTAGACAAACTAGAATGTATTGGTGTGTAAAAGTTTGCTGGTTATTTTGTCACATATTACCCTGTCATAGACAATAGACAAACTAGAATGTATTGGTGTGTAAAAGTTTGCTGGTTATTTTGTCACATATTACCCTGTATAGACAATAAACAAACTAGAATGTATTGGTGTGTAAAAGTTTGCTGGTTATTTTGTCACATATTACCCTGTCATAGACAATAGACAAACTAGAATGTACTGGTGTGTAAAAGTTTGTTGGTTATTTTGTCACATATTACCCTGTCATAGACAATAGACAAACTAGAATGTACTGGTGTGTAAAAGTTTGCTGGTTATTTTGTCACATATTACCCTGTCATAGACAATAGACAAACTAGAATGTATTGGTGTGTAAAAGTTTGCTGGTTATTTTGTCACATATTACCCTGTCATAGACAGTAGACAAACTAGAATGTATTGGTGTGTAATGTATTGGTGTGTAAAAGTTTGCTGGTTATTTTGTCACATATTACCCTGTATAGACAGTAGACAAACTAGAATGTATTGGTGTGTAAAAGTTTGCTGGTTATTTTGTCACATATTACCCTGTATAGACAATAGACAAACTAGAATGTATTGGTGTGTAAAAGTTTGCTGGTTATTTTGTCACATATTACCCTGTATAGACAATAGAACAAACTAGAATGTATTGGTGTGTAAAAGTTTGCTGTTGGTTAATTATTTTGTCATTTTGTCACATATTACCCTGTCATAGACAATAGACAAACTAGAATGTATTGGTGTGTAAAAGTTTGCTGGTTATTTTGTCACATATTACCCTGTCATAGACAGTAGACAAACTAGAATGTACTGGTGTGTAAAAGTTTGCTGGTTATTTTGTCACATATTACCCTGTATAGACAGTAGACAAACTAGAATGTATTGGTGTGTAAAAGTTTGCTGGTTATTTTGTCACATATTACCCTGTCATAGACAGTAGACAAACTAGAATGTATTGGTGTGTAAAAGTTTGCTGGTTATTTTGTCACATATTACCCTGTCATAGACAGTAGACAAACTAGAATGTATTGGTGTGTAAAAGTTTGCTGGTTATTTTGTCACATATTACCCTGTCATAGACAGTAGACAAACTAGAATGTATTGGTGTGTAAAAGTTTGCTGGTTATTTTGTCACATATTACCCTGTATAGACAGTAGACAAACTAGAATGTATTGGTGTGTAAAAGTTTGCTGGTTATTTTGTCACATATTACCCTGTCATAGACAATAGACAAACTAGAATGTATTGGTGTGTAAAAGTTTGCTGGTTATTTTGTCACATATTACCCTGTATAGACAGTAGACAAACTAGAATGTATTGGTGTGTAAAAGTTTGCTGGTTATTTTGTCACATATTACCCTGTCATAGACAGTAGACAAACTAGAATGTATTGGTGTGTAAAAGTTTGCTGGTTATTTTGTCACATATTACCCTGTCATAGACAATAGACAAACTAGAATGTATTGGTGTGTAAAAGTTTGCTGGTTATTTTGTCACATATTACCCTGTCATAGACAGTAGACAAACTAGAATGTATTGGTGTGTAAAAGTTTGCTGGTTATTTTGTCACATATTACCCTGTCATAGACAGTAGACAAACTAGAATGTATTGGTGTGTAAAAGTTTGCTGGTTATTTTGTCACATATTACCCTGTCATAGACAATAGACAAACTAGAATGTATTGGTGTGTAAAAGTTTGCTGGTTATTTTGTCACATATTACCCTGTCATAGACAGTAGACAAACTAGAATGTATTGGTGTGTAAAAGTTTGCTGGTTATTTTGTCACATATTACCCTGTATAGACAGTAGACAAACTAGAATGTATTGGTGTGTAAAAGTTTGCTGGTTATTTTGTCACATATTACCCTGTATAGACAGTAGACAAACTAGAATGTATTGGTGTGTAAAAGTTTGCTGGTTATTTTGTCACATATTACCCTGTCATAGACAATAGACAAACTAGAATGTACTGGTGTGTAAAAGTTTGCTGGTTATTTTGTCACATATTACCCTGTATAGACAGTAGACAAACTAGAATGTATTGGTGTGTAAAAGTTTGTTGGTTATTTTGTCACATATTACCCTGTATAGACAGTAGACAAACTAGAATGTATTGGTGTGTAAAAGTTTGCTGGTTATTTTGTCACATATTACCCTGTCATAGACAATAAACAAACTAGAATGTATTGGTGTGTAAAAGTTTGCTGGTTATTTTGTCACATATTACCCTGTCATAGACAATAGACAAACTAGAATGTATTGGTGTGTAAAAGTTTGCTGGTTATTTTGTCACATATTACCCTGTCATAGACAATAGACAAACTAGAATGTATTGGTGTGTAAAAGTTTGCTGGTTATTTTGTCACATATTACCCTGTCATAGACAGTAGACAAACTAGAATGTACTGGTGTGTAAAAGTTTGTTGGTTATTTTGTCACATATTACCCTGTATAGACAGTAGACAAACTAGAATGTATTGGTGTGTAAAAGTTTGCTGGTTATTTTGTCACATATTACCCTGTCATAGACAATAGACAAACTAGAATGTATTGGTGTGTAAAAGTTTGCTGGTTATTTTGTCACATATTACCCTGTATAGACAGTAGACAAACTAGAATGTATTGGTGTGTAAAAGTTTGCTGGTTATTTTGTCACATATACCCTGTCACAAACTAGATTATTGGTGTGTAAAAGTTTGCTGGTTATTTTGTCACATATTACCCTGTCATAGACAATAGACAAACTAGAATGTACTGGTGTGTAAAAGTTTGTTGGTTATTTTGAAGTCTTGATAAAACCTGACAGTTTCTATTTTTTTATCATCTTTGGAAAAACCTCTAGTCTGATTGACTGTGTTTGTAAAATCTACATATTGATATAGATGTCTTTAGAAATGTGAAGAGAGTGTAGATGTCTTTCAGAAATGTGAAGAGAGTGTAGGAGTGATAGGGAGAGTTGTGTCAATGTATGACGATTACAGAACCAGGTAATGTGTCCTCTGAGGTAAATGTGGGTATTCAGTGTCTTTTTAACTCACATTAACAGTGTATGTTATTGTCAAATCAGACTTCTCTAACAACAGAAGTGTCAAGATGGGAGAGAAACGTTTCTCTGTCGATGTTGAACTTTATGAACAGCATGACACATTATGCTATCTTATATATAGTTTGATGTGGTCCCATACAGTACTGTTATATTAAACACTATGATTTCTCAGTATAAAAAGTGCTGAGTTTGGTAAAACTAAAATCTCCATATAAACTGATAAAATCAAAAGTCTGTTTTTGGCTTGAATTGTTTGAACCAAGTCCTCTTCAGTTAGATTTACTACATACATATAAGCTTTTCCTTCAGCTTTCTGATGGTTATCATAGAAAATGATTCAAGTAAAACATCTCAAACATGCTCTTTTAAACTGCCCAATTAGAAAAAAATGTTTTCATGGTCATGATTTATACTACAATATGAGTTTCATGTATCTATACAAACCTATAACAATGTAATTGGATGTAAAAGGATAAAAAAGTTCAAGTGTAATCTTTTTAGAATAACCTTATAAATGTGTGTTTATTTTTCAGAAGCGAATGTGATATACCGTGATGGATTACCTGTGTTTTCTGTGCCTTTACCGTCTCGAAAAGAGACATGTGAATTTACGCTCAAGCCCGTCTCCCAAACGGTCGGGGATTTCCTCAAATACATCAAAGAAGAAGATGGTGGAGTGGATCGAGCCATTATCTTATCAGATGGTACGTACCACACAGACAGAGGTTTCTCTTTCTGTTTCATACTGCATTTATTTGTCTCCCACAAAAAGTGGGCAACTTAAGTATAGTTATCACAAAAACCATGGATTGGTAGGGTCATTAGATTGTCTACATCTGACATATATCTAACTCAAATTTCATACCAATAGTTCTTGCTTTGGATTGCATTTTAAATCCGAAGCTCACTTATTAAAATCAGAAAATTCATTTCCTACAATAATTCAATAAAGTTCCCATAATATGTCTAAGATATTTGATACAAATTCTCCTTTCTAAAAGGGCTTGCTTTGGAATGTTTGTCAGGACATAAGGTCACTGTTAACTATATATAACTATATATCTTAATTTAAATGAATATCTAAAACAACAGAACCCTAAGCATACCCATGTGAGATAATCATGAATTATTAATGAAAATTTTTCAATCTATCATGAATATTTTTAATATATTTTCATTCACAAAATCAGTCAAGTTCATGTATGTTCATGAACATTCCTATTCATGAAAAATCATCAAAATTTCATGAATGTTTGAAGAATATATATGAATTTAAAACCAGCAAGAAGAATGGTGAATGAACTTTTTCATGAACATTCATGAGTTATTCATGACCTGCAAATGTATCTGCACCACAGCATGTTCGCACCTGCATCTGTTTATGAATGTTGGTGATGTTCATGAAGATTCATGAAACTGTGTGAAATCTAGTGGAGAAGGTTTGTTTATTATGTCAGGTTATGCCTATAGTCTCAGCCTTAATACTAAAACTGATACATTCTACATGGTATGATCAATGTATTATCATCTGTACAATCTACATGGTATGATCAATGTATTATCATCTGTACAATCTACATGGTATGATCAATGTATTATCATCTGTACAATCTACATGGTATGATCAATGTATTATCATCTGTTGGACCTACACTGTAGGATAATACTAAAACTGATACATTCTACATGGTATGATCAATGTATTATCATCTGTTGGACCAATGCTGTAGGACAAAACACACCATAAAACAATCATGCTGACAAAATCTGTAGTATCACACAACAAACCACAGGATATTTGTAACCACAAACTGCGAGAACTTTACTGTAGCGGAGAGTTGTGCAGTAGAGAACATTTGTAACCACAAACTGCGAGAACTTTACTGTAGCGGAGAGTTGTGCAGTAGAGAACATTTGTAACCACAAACTGCGATGGATGCAGGAGAGAACCACAAACTGCGAGAACTTTACTGTAGCGGAAAGTTGTGCAGGAGAGAACCACAAACTGCGAGAACTTTACTGTAGCGGAGAGTTGTGCAGTAGAGAGCATTTGTAACCACAAACTGCGAGAATTTTACTGTAGTGGAGAGTTGTGCAGGAGAGAACCACAAACTGCGAGAACTTTACTGTAGCGGAGAGTTGTGCAGGAGAGAACCACAAACTGCGAGAACTTTACTGTAGCGGAGAGTTGTGCAGGAGAGAACCACAAACTGCGAGAACTTTACTGTAGCGGAAAGTTGTGCAGGAGAGAACCACAAACTGCGAGAACTTTACTGTAGCGGAAAGTTGTGCAGTAGAGAACCACAAACTGCGAGAACTTTACTGTAGCGGAGAGTTGTGCAGGAGAGAACCACAAACTGCGGGTACTTTACTGTAGCGGAGAGTTGTGCAGTAGAGACACCAAGTTTACCAAACCATTACTGTGTAGCACCAGTCTGTTTCAGCATGTGAACCCTTTTATTTCTGTATTTCCACTGCAGTTTTGTGTGAAGTTTAACAGAAAATAAGATCCCTAGTGACATGTACAAGGCCAAGGGTGAGCTGATACGATCCCACTATCGATTGACAAGATTGAAAACCATTTCCTTGATTAAATCTGATGTAAGTGTCTGAGAGATATTCGGACATCTGTATCCGCTTCCTGTGCTTTATCCGGTCATATGACTTGGTGTTGACCATTACTGACAGCTTTTTTATGTCCTCTCTCAGCCAACACTTTGAAGTATTCAGTAGAAATTCTATGTTATTACAAAAGCTATAACTTACTTACCCCCCACTATGCCATCCCTACCAAACCCACATTTTCACTACCTGACCAGATTCAATAAGTTTTCTAAAGCCAGGAAATCTTCAGCTGTGACAGCAGTCAAATATCTTCTATCACTCATATGTTTTGAGCAGTGGGTACTATTAGCCACATCATCAGTTACCAAGTTTGAGCCTATGACCTTCCATGCCCATGCTACTGTTAACCATTATCACATTCTTTTGGAATTTTATTGATTAGTTTGATTTCATTTCTTTCGACGATTCCAGAGCTGCTTGTGACTGATGTCTGTAAGTAGCTTTGCCTAAAGGTTTTACTGTTCAGAGCGAATAAGATTCCAGGTAAAGTCAGCATTAATTTGATGCACTTTTAAGTTTCTTATGAACAGTATGAAGTATGTGCTAATTGTATAAGATCCTTGGCTATCAGGCTGTCTGTCATTATAACCATTATACTGAAGTTGGTCTCCCCTACCCACCCCAGCTATCAGACTGTCTGTCATTATAACCAATATACTGAAGTTGGTCTCCCCTACCCACCCCAGCTATCAGACTGTCTGTCATTATAACCAATATACTGAAGTTGGTGCTCCCCTACCCACCCCAGCTATCAGACTGTCTGTCATTATAACCAATATACTGAAGTTGGTGCTCCCCTACCCACCCCAGCTATCAGGCTGTCTGTCATTATAACCAATATACTGAAGTTGGTGCTCCCCTACCCACCCCAGCTATCAGACTGTCTGTCATTATAACCAATATACTGAAGTTGGTGCTCCCCTACCCACCCCAGCTATCAGGCTGTCTGTCATTGTAACCAATATACTGAAGTTGGTGCTCCCCTACCCACCCATGCTCTCCATGCTATATTTAATGAAAGAGCTTACCTCATATAACCCCATATTGGATGTACAGACATAGCACTAATTCAAAATGGCATCATGCAAGTACAACTTGGTGGATGTAAAAGTGCCTGTCACTGGTTGGTCACAACTCAACTACTCCGGAGGCTGATGTATTTTGAGAGATATCTGAGAATATGATCTAGATATTGGATGATGGATCAGATGATTGTATTTTGAGAGATATCCGAGACTATGATCTAGATATTCGATGATGGTATCCGAGACGATGATCTAGATATTCGATGATGGTATCCGAGACTATGATCTAGATATTCGATGATGGTATCCGAGACTATGATCTAGATATTCGATGATGGATCAGATGCTTTGTATCATTAGAAGGGTTTTAGATCTGTCACATTATATACATAGACCAGTCCGACCAAGTAAATACCCCATGATGGATCTACTCTCCCAGACCGACGATAGCCGGACAAAAAAGCGCGGCCGGCCTAGCTAGCCTGCAGACAGACAGTGGTAGTTTATATTAATTATTGCATGGTTTGATATTATAGAGGCTACTGTATGATATGATCACCTTTGTGTCGGAGGATGGCAGTTCTCCCATCATCCACCTGATGCTTTTAACTGTTAATCAATAAAATGGTTTTTAGTTATGACCATGTCATTAAGTTTGTAACCAATCAATAGAAATATAATCCTGCTGCATTGACATGCCTGATCAAGCTTTGAAGGTTGACAGTTTCCTCATAACGATTATCACACTGGTTACATGGCATACAGTTACCTCATAACGATTATCACACTGGTTACGTGGCACACTTGATTACATGGTATCACACTGGTTACATGGCACACTTGATTATGTGGTATCACACTGGTTACGTGGCATACAGTTACCTCATAACGATTATCACACTGGTTATGTGGCACACTTGATTACATGGTATCACACTGGTTATGTGGCACACTTGATTACGTGGTATCACACTGGTTACATGGCACACTTGATTACGTGGTATCACACTGGTTACGTGGCACACTTGATTACATGGTATCACACTGGTTATGTGGCACACTTGATTACATGGTATCACACTGGTTATGTGGCACACTTGATTACGTGGTATCACACTGGTTACGTGGCACACTTGATTACGTGGTATCACACTGGATACTTGGCACACTTGATTACGTTGTATTACACTGGTTGCGTGGCACACTTGATTACATGGTATCACACTGGATACTTGGCACACTTGATTACATGGTATCACACTGCTTATGTGGCACATTTGATTATGTGGTATTACACTAGTGACGTGGCAAACTTGATTACGTGTTATCACACTGGATACGTGGCACGCTTGATTACGTGTTATCACACTGGTTACATGGCACACTTGAATACGTGGTATCACACTGCTTACGTGTCACACTTGATTACATGGTATCACACTGGTTACGTGGGACACTTGATTACATGGTATCACACTGGTTACGTGGCACACTTGATTACTTGGTATCACACTGGATATGTGGTACACTTGATTACGTGGTATCACACTGGTTATGTGGCACACTTGGTTACGTGGTATCACACTGGTTATGTGGCACACTTGATAACATGGTATCACATTGGTTACGTGACACACTTGATTACGTGGTATCACACTGGTTACGTGGCACACTTGATTACGTGGTATCACACTGGTTACGTGGCACACTTGATTACATGGTATCACACTGGTTACGTGGCACACTTGATTACATGGTATCACACTGGTTACGTGGCACACTTGATTACGTGGTATCACACTGGTTACGTGGCACACTTGATTACATGGTATCACACTGGTTACGTGGCACACTTGATTACATGGTATCACACTGGTTACGTGGCACACTTGATTACGTGGTATCACACTGGTTACGTGGCACACTTGATTACGTGGTATCACACTGGTTACGTGGCACACTTGATTACGTGGTATCACACTGGTTACGTGTGGCACACTTGATTACGTGGTATCACACTGGTTACATTGGCACACTTGATTACGTGGTATCACACTGGTTACTTGGCACACTTGATTACATGGTATCACACTGGTTACGTGGCACACTTGATTACGTGGTATCACACTGTTTACGTGGCACGCTTGATTATGTAGTATCACACTGGTTACGTGGCACACTTGATTACATGGTATCACACTGGTTACGTGGCACACTTGATTACATGGTATCACACTGGTTACGTGGCACACTTGATTACATGGTATCACACTGGTTATGTGGGGTATCACACTGGTTACGTGGCATACTTGATAACGTGGTATCACACTGGTTATGTGGCACACTTGATTACGTGGTATCACACAGGTTACGTGGCACACTTGATTACGTGGTATCACACTGGTTACGTGGCACACTTGATTACGTGGGGTATCACACTGGTTACGTGGCACACTTGATTACGTGGTATCACACTGGTTACGTGGCACACTTGATTACGTGGTATCACACTGGTTACGTGGCACACTTGATTACGTGGTATCACACTGGTTACGTGGCACACTTGATTACGTGGTATCACACTGGTTACGTGGCACACTTGATTACGTGGTATCACACTGGTTATGTGGCACAATTGATTACGTGGTATCACACTGGTTACGTGGCACATTTGATTACGTGGTATCACACTGGTTACGTGGCACACTTGATTACGTGGTATCACACTGGTTACGTGGCACACTTGATTACATGGTATCACACTGGTTACGTGGCACACTTGATTACGTGGTATCACACTGGTTACGTGGCACACTTGATTACGTGGTATCACACTGGTTACGTGGCACACTTGATTACGTGGTATCACACTGGTTACGTGGCACACTTGATTACGTGGTATCACACTGGTTATGTGGCACACTTGATTACGTGGTATCACACTGGTTACGTTGGCACACTTGATTACATGGTATCACACTGGATACTTGGCACACTTGATTACATGGTATTACACTGGTTGCGTGGCACACTTGATTACGTGGTATCACACTGGTTACGTGGCACACTTGATTACATGGTATCACACTGGTTACGTGGCACACTTGATTACATGGTATCACACTGGTTACGTGGCACACTTGATTACATGGTATCACACTGGTTATGTGGGGTATCACACTGGTTACGTGGCATACTTGATAACGTGGTATCACACTGGTTATGTGGCACACTTGATTACGTGGTATCACACTGGTTACGTGGCACACTTGATTACGTGGTATCACACTGGTTACGTGGCACACTTGATTACGTGGTATCACACTGGTTACGTGGCACACTTGATTACGTGGTATCACACTGGTTATGTGGCACACTTGATTACGTGGTATCACACTGGTTACGTGGCACACTTGATTACGTGGTATCACACTGGTTACGTGGCACACTTGATTACGTGGTATCACACTGGTTACGTGGCACACTTGATTTTGTGGTATCACACTGGTTACGTGGCACACTTGATTACATGGTATCACACTGGTTACGTAGTATCACACTGGTTTCGTGGCATACTTGATTACGTGGTATCACACTGGTTACGTGGCACACTTGATTACGTGGTATCACACTGGTTACGTGGCACACTTGATTACCTTGTATCACACTGGTTACGTGGCACACTTGATTACGTGGTATCACACTGGTTACGTGGCACACTTGATTACGTGGTATTACACTGGTTACGTGGCACACTTGATTACGTGGTATTACACTGGTTACATGGCACACTTGATTACGGTGGTTATGTTGGTCGGTGTATGTTAGGCTCTCTCTTACATACCCAGGTTTACTTTTGCTCAATCAAATGTGATTTTGTTAAGGGTCTTTTAATTACAAAACCTGATACCCTGCATATGCAATATTCATTTCTAGTAAAAATGACTTTAAATGGCACAACAAGTTATAAAGTATTATTTTTCTTTTGGTGAAAAATTTGGTAAGATAAAATTTTTAATTACTTGCCAAGAGAAAATATGACCAGAAATCCTGGTGGGATCCTGCCGGGATAGTTTTCCGGGATCCCGATCAATTATGGCGGGATCCCGGGACAAAATCCCTGTGAGATCCTAGTGAAATATACAAGTGAATCCTATCATTTGCAATATTGATCATAAACAATTTTGCTTTTTCAATAAAGAAAAAAAAATTGATATTTGTATGCAGTTCTTTTTCAAACAAAGAATTAATACTTTTCATCAAATAAAACTTGAGATGTGTTACAACAGCTAGACAATTAACAAAAAGATTCGTATCAACTCAAGCCATTCCTTGACCTTTAAATGTTATTGAATTTATAATTGCACTAAAGCTTTGTTTTCATAATTATGTTAACTTACAAAGCTACACACAAACAAAATATTATTTAAATTCAGTTAAAACTTAGTAATACTAATAATTGCCACCATTGCCTAATAGTAGATTATTAATCAATAATGGAACCAGTCTATATATACCAAGTAAAGAGATAGTCAGAGGACATGATAATACGCATAATTTGAACACTAGGATAACTCAAATTTTTATCTCGGTCCCTTCGAGTTCATATTAACCGAGTTCCACTGTTTTATGCATTAATTCTTCACTTTCTTCTCAGCATACAAAAATATTTGAAAATGAAATAGTTTGTTATCTTTTAGAAATACTTCTACTTATAAAGGTCAGCCATTGGGGAAGGAAGACCCGACATTTGACGTATTGCAATCACATTTTGTTCTATGCTTTCTGTTGTAAACTATTTACACTGCCAACTAATCTTTTTCTGTGGCCCAATTATCTCTTATGAGCCGATCTTGAGTCTGTAATATACAGGGAAAATGGGTCGCAAATGACTGACCTTGCCCAATCTTAAGATCACAAGGATCAAATATTATTGAATCACCAAGCAACTTAAAAAAGGACTAGAGCAAGGCCTCTAATATTAAGTTGAGGATTGATTGTATGACTGACCCGAAGAGGCTGAAGGATCCAAGGCTTTATAAAAGGGTCCATTTGTCTTAAGGAAGCTACAGCTCCTTTGTTGTACTTTTAAACCTCGGGCCTATATGAAGGGACAAGGAGGTGTAACCCATACCCGCTAGGCTTGCCCTGTCTAGTCTCATGTTGTCCTCATCAGGCCCCGTTCAGAATTCATATGATGACTTGGGCATTTATATAGTTTGTTAAACTTTTTCAGTACAGAGTAATTTTGTACCTAATTGTGAACCCTATTATTAGTAGTGATCACCTTGTATTTAAATTTACCAGGTAATTTCAAATTATATTGTCTTCAGACAGTGCTCCAGTTAACATGCGTAACAGGTAAAATACTCGTTAAAATCTGTCAGTTTCTCCTAAAAATTGTATAAATATGTACTAATACCATGACCCATGCAATTTTTGTATTACGCAACCCAATTATGAAATAAAATCAGAAGAAATTTAATATTCGATGTCTTTGGCAGGAGTCGTGCTCAAGAGTCTGCATTAACTGTGCTCTTGCTCGTTTCAAATAGATATTTGCACAATTGCTAGCTGGTCATCGATTCCTTTATGGTGTAACTATATAATGCTTTTACCTACATATCTCTTATGTTTTGGGTTTGCACAGAAGTCAGAGTTGTATACCCCTACCTTATCAAAGATGGGAGTACAATAACTCATTCCTCCAAGATCAGAGATTGAGTCAGACTGATGGGTAAGGAAGAGCTCACTGTTAAAAATTTCCAACAACAACCTGATCTAGGCATATCAGGAACTGTATGAGGAACAGTGATTCCTGATCAAGTTTGATTTTGGTTTCAATCAGACTTGTAAAGATTACACTGCAAGCAATATTGAATAAACTATTTTTAGAATGGTAGCTGTTGGATATTTTAAAAGTACAGTCAATCTCTAGCTAGCCGTTTATTTGAAGATGAGCTTACGGATTTGAGATAGACTGGTCAATTCACTGTAATGATGTCTACTGCAGATAAACAGGTCATTTGTGTGGTCAGCATCAGCTGGAACTAAATAACTAGGAATAATCCTATTAAGATAGTGGACCAGGTGAATACCAGAAACTACTGCACTCTGATGATAACTTGCCACTGATTCGTTAATTAATAGCATCTTCTCAGTCCTACATTTGTAGGATGCTCTCAATATCAAGGACAGGATGGGGTGGGCTGTTCAACGTCTTGGACAGCTTAGAGATAGCAAATAAAGATATAAGATGGGCAGGAGTTTGACAGTATACTGTGAGATAACACATACAGTTATAAGATTGGATGCTGCGAGATAATACATACAGATATAAGATGGGCAGGAGTTTGAAAGTATACTTCGAGATAGCAAACACAGCTATACAATGGGCAGGAGTTTGACAGTATGCTGTGAAATAGCATACACAGCTATACAATTGGCATGAGTTTGACAGTATGCTGTGAGATAACACATACAGCTATAAGATGGACAGGAGTTTGACAGTATGCTGTGAGATAACACATACAGCTATAAGATGGACAGGAGTTTGACAGTATGCTGTGAGATAACACATACAGTTATAAGATGGACAGGAGTTTTGATAGTATACTGTGAGATAACACATACAGCTATAAGATGGACAGGAGTTTGACAGTATGCTGTGAGATAACACATACAGCTATAAGATGGACAGGAGTTTTGACAGTATACTGTGAGATAACACATACAGCTATAAGATGGACAGGAGTTTGACAGTATACTGTGAGATAATATTTACAGTTATAAGATTGGCAGGAGTTTTGACAGTATGCTGTGAGATGACACATACAGCTATAAGATGGACAGTGAGATAACACATACAGCTATAAGATGGACAGGAGTTTTGACAGTATGCTGTGAGATAACACATACAGCTATAAGATGGACAGGAGTTTGACAGTATACTGTGAGATAACACATACAGCTATAGAGATTGGACAGGAGTTTGACAGTATGCTGTGAGATAACACATACAGCTATAAGATGGGCAGGAGTTTTGACAGTGTACTGTGAGATAACACATACAGCTATAAGATGGGCAGGAGTTTGACAGTATGCTGTGAGATAACACATACAGCTATAAGATGGACAGGAGTTTGACAGTATGCTGTGAGATAACACATACAGCTATAAGATGGACAGGAGTTTGACAGTATACTGTGAGATAAATAGTTATAAGATGGGCAGGAGTTTGACAGTATGCTGTGAGATAACACATACAGCTATAAGATGGACAGGAGTTTGACAGTATGCTGTGAGATAACACATACAGCTATAAGATGGACAGGAGTTTTGACAGTATGCTGTGAGATAACACATACAGCTATAAGATGGACAGGAGTTTGACAGTATGCTGTGAGATAACACATACAGCTATAAGATGGACAGGAGTTTGACAGTATACTGTGAGATAACACATACAGCTATAGGATGGACAGGAGTTTGACAGTATAGATACACGTGTGAGGATAACACATACAGCTATAAGACAGTGCTGAGATAACACATACAGCTATATGGACAGGAGTTTGACAGTATACTGTGAGATAACACATACAGCTATAAGATGGACAGGAGTTTGACAGTATGATGTGAGATAACACATACAGCTATAAGATGGACAGGAGTTTGACAGTATACTGTGAGATAACACATACAGCTATAAGATGGACAGGAGTTTGACAGTATGCTGTGAGATAACACATACAGCTATAAGATGGACAGGAGTTTGACAGTATACTGTGAGATAACACATACAGCTATAAGATGGACAGGAGTTTGACAGTATGCTGTGAGATAACACATACAGCTATAAGATGGACATGAGTTTTACAGTATGCTGTGAGATAATACATACAGCTATAAGATGGACAGGAGATTGACAGTATGCTGTGAGAACACATACAGCTATAAGATGGACAGGAGTTTGACAGTATACTGTGTGAGATAACACATACAGCTATAAGATAGCAGCTATAAGATAGACAGGAGTTTGACAGTATACTGTGAGATAACACATGCAGCTGTAAGATGGACAGGAGTTTGACAGAATACTGTGAGATAACACATACAGCTATAAGATGGACAGGAGTTTGACAGTATGTTGTGAGATAACACATACAGCTATCGGTTGGGCAAGAGTTTGACAGTATACTGTGAGATAATTCATGGTACCAGTGGTTTCTAGTGTATGTCATGGCTTATGGGGAATGCAATCATTCCCTGGGGTGCTATAGAACATTGTATTGTTTGTCTGTGTGAAGTTTTTGTTATGATTAATTGATGAGTTTACGGGGGAGTCCGTCGTGGTTTTGTGCCATACTCTCATAGTGACTGTCCCACAACAGGTGGTAATGCTAGACAGAAAGTAAGCTCACATAATCACCCTGGCCAAAAATATATATAGAATTGAATAAAAAACACACATTTGTACAACAATCGATATCGCTATATCGGTGAGTTGTGTATGGGGAGGAATTGTCACTATGGAATGGTGGCATTAAAAGGCTGAAATCCTTCTAGTCCAAACCTTGCCTCATTACGGCTGCTTCAGACACTCTGCCTTGACTGTCAACTCCAGGGTAGTGTAGCAGGGCTCTATAATGAAGCTGCTAGGCGGTGTATAATGACACTATCTAATTGAAGAAAACCTTACAAACACCCACTACTAATTAACAGTTTTAATTATACACTTACTCTGGCCTAAACATATCTATAATTCATATAACAAACTCTGTTGTTAATTGTTTAAGATTCAAGTTTTCATTAATTGTGTAGGTTTAGGCTGCAGATCAGTAGTTGTAATTTTTTGTTAAAAGTTCAAGTAATCATATCCTGGTGTGAAAATTTTACACAAATGTATATTTTGGTGTTGCCTTTAAAGAAAAGGGAGATGCATAAATATCCCTATTATTGGCATCAGTGTTGGACAGGGGTCTACATACTTCCGCTCTGGAGCGTTACCTTTTGCTGATAAGATAACTTAATGAATAACTTTCTTCAGGCATTGGCTTAAATTGCACTGTTTAAAAGGTCTGAAGATGAAAGATTAAAATTACTGAAACTAAAAATAGAAAACGTTATTTCTCAATGATAACTTCAGTTTTCTTGCAGAATTGTCTTACCAAAGCACTTGCTTGAGATTGCTTTTCAGTTCGTAAAATTTGTAACCAAAAATACAAAAGCGTTTTCTGTATGATAATTAAAGCTCATGTTTCTTTGAAACCATTTAGGTGAATGCTCTTGCTATTTTCCACCCTAACCATGACTACTTGTTTTGGTTTGGTATTGTAACTTAATGAGTTAGAGGTCAAAGGGACAGTATTACTATAAATAGAAGATCTGTCTGTGCAGGGTTTCTTGAGTTTATCAGAACTAAAATACCATAGCGTTTATATATTTCAAGAGCCATAATTCATAATTCAATTCTAAGCTGTTTGAATGATCCTAGTTAAAATTTTTAAAGTTGTAGATAAAAGCATCCACTTTTGTTCAGTTCTACATCATTTGATGGTTCATTATTTTTCAAATATGAAATAACAGAATTTATAGTTCATTTTAGATATAAGATGTTTTCTTTTTCTTTAAGTGTACTTCAAAGAACCCTTGCAATTGGTATTTAATCCTGATAAGAACAATGTATTCCTATTCTGGCTACATAACAATGATACTTGTGATGAAATAGCTTTTCTGTGTGTTTACTCTGTTGTACTTTCATCAGGAATCATTCCAACAACAGTAAATAATTGATGCCATTGCCTTGATTGTCGATTGAGACAGATCATTGGGTGTAGGACTGCAGTAACACAACAGTGATGTTTTACACTTTTAACCAGTGGAGGTTATAATATCAAACTCTTTGTTCCTGTACTATATTTGATAATAAAACCAGCAAGTCTTAGTCCTTAATTGTTGGAATTTAATATCACCAAGCTGTGTTTTCAGGCATGAAATTTAGAAAGACAGAATGCTTACAGGTATATTTATGGATTCCTAGTTAAAAATTCTAGGTTTTGATTTTCACCTGTAAAACATTGAATGTGATAGCTATTTTTAGCTGACGGTGGTCAGGTTAAAGAACTTTGGGTTTGAGATAATGATGCTTTGTTACAGGTTTGGATTGTTAGCTTTCCGGGCATTGTTGAGTTGGAATCGTTTTGAATTAATTGTGTCAATTTACTTTTGAAGTCATGGAATATGCTAATTGTGTTTTGAGGCAAAATGATCGACCATCGTTGTCAGGATGTTTGATGTGGTCACTGCGTTTTAGATTAGTTTTCACATAGATGTAGTACTTGATAAACCAGAAGCAGGTATACATTTACAGAGGCTCATTGGTCTAAATGGCTGTGTAGGGGCTTCGTTGGCTGAGTGGTTAAGATATCTCGACATATTACCACAAGCCCTCCATCTCTGGGTCGCATGTTAGAATCCCATGTGGGCCAGTTATCAGGTACTATAACTGCTGATTGGTGGTTTTTTACTGGGTACTCTGGCTTTCCTCCACTAACAAACCTGGCACGTCCTTATATGAGCGTGTTGGTTAATAGGACATTATACTAGTAAAATCAAACTAAATGACCTTGTGACCTTACATGGTACAAGTGTTGTAATATTCTGTGACAATGTAATATACTGTGACAAATTGACAATCTGTGTTGATGCCTCAGTGACAGCTGTTTAGCAGTGGAATGGATGGTTTCCATACAAAATATTAGGTCACAATTCGATTGAATTGATTTCCAAAACGTTACACAAACAATTTAAAAGTTGAGGTACACATCCTTAATTTGTACACTTTCCCCCTCTATTTCTTATAAGGACTGTTGTGTTGTGTGTGTAATTGATCTTGATGTGAAGGAAGTAAGATGTTGTTTAGATATTCCCTACACAGTTCTGGTCTTCACTCTCACCATTAAATCATCCTTGTTTTCTCCAGTCAAACAGCAGAAACTTCAGGCGTATGCTTTTGGAATCAATTTATATTGTTTTTCTGTATTATAAATGTTTGTGTCGTAGTGATAGCTCATTATCAACTGGTAATGTCTGGCCCAAGGACAATAGTCCTGTAGAGATGTAAACCTGGGGTATTGAGACTACAAACAAAATGCTTTTGTCACAAGTGTTGTTCTGCCCAGCCCAACAACCAGCATCCCTGGTTTGTTTGTCGTTTACTTCCATTGTGTTTAACCTACAAATAAAGACATGATGAGATTACAGATTATGGGAGATGGACCCAGGAAAGCTGAATCTGTAGAAATCCTCATTCTGCTATATTTGTAGCTTACTAATGCTATTGGTGAAATCCAATTATATTGGTTAGGTTTTATCTTCAGGCTGCTTTGTTTTCTGGTCAAGTAATGTAGAAAGCAAACAACAAGTAATGTCGAAAGCAAACAACAAGTAATGTCGAAAGCAAACAACAAGTAATGACGAAAGCAAACAACAAGTAATGTCGAAAGCAAACAACAAGTAATGTCGAAAGCAAACAACAAGTAATGTCGAAAGCAAACAACAAGTAATGTCGAAAGCAAACAACAAGTAATGTAGAAAGCAAACAACAAGTAATGTCGAAAGCAAACAACAAGTAATGACGAAAGCAAACAACAAGTAATGACAAAAGCAAACAACAAGTAATGCGAAAGCAAACAACAAGTAATGTCGAAAGCAAACAACAAGTAATGTCGAAAGCAAACAACAAGTAATGTCGAAAGCAAACAACAAGTAATGTCGAAAGCAAACAACAAGTAATGTCGAAAGCAAACAACAAGTACTGTCGAAAGCAAACAACAAGTACTGTCGAAAGCAAACAACAAGTAATGTCGAAAGCAAACAACAAGTAATGTCGAAAGCAAACAACAAGTAATGTCGAAAGCAAACAACAAGTAATGTCGAAAGCAAACAACAAGTAATGTCGAAAGCAAACAACAAGTAATGTCGAAAGCAAACAACAAGTAATGTCGAAAGCAAACAACAAGTAATGTCGAAAGCAAACAACAAGTACTGTCGAAAGCAAACAACAAGTAATGTCGAAAGCAAACAACAAGTACTGTCGAAAGCAAACAACAAGTAATGTCGAAAGCAAACAACAAGTAATGACGAAAGCAAACAACAAGTAATGTCGAAAGCAAACAACAAGTAATGACGAAAGCAAACAACAAGTAATGTCGAAAGCAAACAACAGTAATGTCGAAAGCAAATGTTGAAAGCAAACAGCAAGTTCATTCACTCACGTTATACCTGGTGTACGTAGGTAATGGTACAACCAGGTATATTGGAGTTGTTCATTCACCCCACTGTTATACCTGGTGTATGTAGGTAATGGTACAACCAGGTATATTGGAGGTGTTCATTCACTCCACTGTTATACCTGGTGTACGTAGGTAATGGTACAACCAGGTATATTGGAGGTGTTCATTCACTCCACAGTTATACCTGGTGTACGTAGGTGTAGGTAATAGTACAACCAGGTTATGTTGGAGGTGTTTCATTCACTCCACTGTTATACCTGGTGTACGTAGGTAATGGTACAACCAGATATATTTGGAGGTGTTCATTGTACGTAGGTAATAGTACAACCAGGTATATTGGAGGTGTTCATTCACTCCACTGTTATACCTGGTGTACGTAGGTAATGGTACAACCAGGTATATTGGAGGTGTTCATTCACTCCACTGTTATACCTGGTGTACGTAGGTAATAGTACAACCAGGTATATTGGAGGTGTTCATTCACTCCACTGTTATACCTGGTGTACGTAGGTAATGGTACAACCAGGTATATTGGAGGTGTTCATTCACTCCACTGTTATACCTGGTGTACGTAGGTTAATAGTACAACAGTATTGGACAACCAGTTTTGTATAGTTGGAGGTGTTCATTCACACTCCACTGTTATATACCTGGTGTACGTAGGTAATGGTACAACCAGGTTTATGGAGGTGTTCATTCACTCCACTGAACTGGTGGTGTTCAACCAGGTTCACTGGAGGTGTTCATTCACTCCACTGTTATACCTGGTGTACGTAGGTAATGGTACAACCAGGTATATTGGAGGTGTTCATTCACTCCACTGTTATACCTGGTGTACGTAGGTAATGGTACAACCAGGTATATTGGAGGTGTTCATTCACTCCACTGTTATACCTGGTGTACGTAGGTAATAGGTACAACAACCAGGTATATTGGAGGTGTTCATTCACTCCACTGTTACTGTTATACCTGGTGTTGGAGGTGTTCATTCTCCCCCACTTGTTTATACCTGGTGTACGTAGGTAATGGTACAACCAGGTATATTGGAGGTGTTCATTCACCCCACATACCTGGTGTACGTAGGTAATAATACAACCAGGTATATTGGAGGTGTTCATTCACTCCACTGTTATACCTGGTGTACGTAGGTAAACCAGGTATATTGGAGGTACAACCAGGTTATATTGGATGTAGGTGTACAACCAGGTATATTCACTCCACTGTTATACCTGGTGTACGTAGGTAATGGTACAACCAGGTATATTGGAGGTGTTCATTCACTCCACTGTTATACCTGGTGTACGTAGGTGTAGGTAATAGTACAACCAGGTATATTGGAGGTGTTCATTCACCCCACTGTTATACCTGGTGTACGTAGGTAATGGTACAACCAGGTATATTGGAGGTGTTCATTCACCCCACTGTTATACCTGGTGTACGTAGGTAATAGGTAATCAGTACAACCAGGTATATTGGAGGTGTTCATTCACTCCACTGTTATACCTGGTGTACGTAGGTAATGGTACAACCAGGTATATTGGAGGTGTTCATTCACTCCACTGTTATACCTGGTGTACGTAGGTAATAGTACAACCAGGTATATTGGAGGTGTTCATTCACTCCACTGTTATACCTGGTGTACGTAGGTAATGGTACAACCAGGTATATTGGAGGTGTTCATTCACTCCACTGTTATACCTGGTGTACGTAGGTAATGGTACAACAGGTATATTTGAGGTGTTCATTCACTCCACTGTTATACCTGGTGTACGTAGGTAATAGTACAACCAGGTATATTGGAGGTGTTCATTCACTCCACTGTTATACCTGGTGTACGTAGGTAATGGTACAACCAGGTATATTGGAGGTGTTCATTCACTCCACTGTTATACCTGGTGTACGTAGGTAATGGTACAACCAGGTATATTTGAGGTGTTCATTCACCCCACTGTTATACCTGGTGTACGTAGGTAATAGTACAACCAGGTATATTGGAGGTGTTCATTCACATCCACTGTTATACCTGGTGTACGTAGGTAATGGTACAACCAGGTATATTGGAGGTGTTCATTCACTCCACTGTTATACCTGGTGTACGTAGGTAATGGTACAACCAGGTATATTTGAGGTGTTCATTCACTCCACTGTTATACCTGGTGTACGTAGGTAATAGTACAACCAGGTATATTGGAGGTGTTCATTCACTCCACTGTTATACCTGGTGTACGTAGGTAATAGTACAACCAGGTATATTGGAGGTGTTCATTCACTCCACTGTTATACCTGGTGTACGTAGGTAATGGTACAACCAGGTATATTGGAGGTGTTCATTCACCCCACTGTTATACCTTGTGTATGTAGGTAATAGTACAACCAGGTATATTGGAGGTGTTCATTCACGCCACTGTTATACCTGGTGTACGTAGGTAATAGTACAACCAGGTATATTGGAGGTGTTCATTCACCCCACTGTTATACCTGGTGTACGTAGGTAATATACACCAGGTACAACCAGGTATACCTGTGTTGAGGTGTTCAGTTCACATTCACCCACTGTTATACCTGGTGTACGTAGGTAATGGTACAACCAGGTATATTGGAGGTGTTCATTCACCCCACTGTTATACCTGGTGTACGTAGGTAATGGTACAACCAGGTATATTGGAGGTGTTCATTCACTCCACTGTTATACCTGGTGTACGTAGGTAATAGTACAACCAGGTATATTGGAGGTGTTCATTCACTCCACTGTTATACCTGGTGTACGTAGGTAATGGTACAACCAGGTATATTGGAGGTGTTCATTCACTCCACTGTTATACCTGGTGTACGTAGGTAATGGTACAACCAGGTATATTGGAGGTGTTCATTCACCCCACTGTTATACCTGGTGTACGTAGGTAATAGTACAACCAGGTATATTGGAGGTGTTCATTCACTCCACTGTTATACCTGGTGTACGTAGGTAATGGTACAACCAGGTATATTGGAGGTGTTCATTCACTCCACTGTTATACCTGGTGTACGTAGGTAATAGTACAACCAGGTATATTGGAGGTGTTCATTCACCCCACTGTTATACCTGGTGTACGTAGGTAATGGTACAACCAGGTATATTGGAGGTGTTCATTCACTCCACTGTTATACCTGGTGTACGTAGGTAATGGTACAACCAGGTATATTGGAGGTGTTCATTCACTCCACTGTTATACCTGGTGTACGTAGGTAATGGTACAACCAGGTATATTGGAGGTGTTCATTCACTCCACTGTTATACCTGGTGTACGTAGGTAATAGTACAACCAGGTATATTGGAGGTGTTCATTCACTCCACTGTTATACCTGGTGTACGTAGGTAATAGTACAACCAGGTATATTGGAGGTGTTCATTCACTCCACTGTTATACCTGGTGTAGAGGTAATATACACCAGGTATATTGGAGTGTGGTTATTGGAGGTGTTTCATTCACTCCACTGTTATACCTGGTGTACGTAGGTAATGGTACAACCAGGTATATTGGAGGTGTTCATTCACCCCACTGTTATACCTGGTGTACAGTAAGGTAATGGTACAACCAGTATATTGGAGGTGTTCATTCACCCCACTGTTATACCTGGTGTACGTAGGTAATGGTACAACCAGGTATATGTTGGAGGTGTTCATTCACTCCACTGTTATACCTGGTGTACGTAGGTAATAGTACAACCAGGTATATTGGAGGTGTTCATTCACCCCACTGTTATACCTGGTGTATGTAGGTAATAGTACAATCAAATCAGCTGGTTTTCATGCGTGATCCAATTCTGTGTATTAAGTGAGTAATTAGATATCATGAACTTTAATTGCCACAAAAAACAGTTACAGTAAAACCATATTGTACAGTAAAACCATATTTGTACAGTACAGTAAAACCCTATTTGTACAGTAAAACCATATTTGTATAGTAAAACCTATTTCTACAGTAAAACCAGGATGTGTATACCATGTATGTATTTATATCATCTACCAATATTGTATGTAACAGTCAGGATGTGTATACCACGTATGTATTTATATCATCTACCAATATTGTATGTAACAGTCAGGATGTGTATACCACGTATGTATTTATATATCATCTACCAATATTGTATGTAACAGTCAGGATGTGTATAACCATGTATGTATTTATATCATCTACCAATATTGTATGTAACAGTCAGGATGTGTATACCACGTATGTATTTATATCATCTACCAATATTGTATGTAACAGTCAGGATGTGTATACCACGTATGTATTTATATCATCTACCAATATTGTATGTAACAGTCAGGATGTGTATACCACGTATGTATTTATATCATCTACCAATATTGTATGTAACAGTCAGGATGTGTATACCACGTATGTATTTATATCATCTACCAATATTGTAACAGTCAGGATGTGTATACCACGTATGTATTTATATCAACTACCAATATTGTATGTAACAGTCGGGATGTGTATACCATGTATGTATATAATATCATCTACCAATATTGTATGTAACAGTCAGGATGTGTAAACCATGTATGTATTTATATCATCTACCAATATTGTATGTAACAGTCAGGATGTGTATACCACGTATGTATTTATATCATCTACCAATATTGTATGTAACAGTCAGGATGTGTATACCATGTATGTATTTATATCATCTACCAATATTGTATGTAACAGTCAGGATGTGTATACCACGTATGTATTTATATCATCTACCAATATTGTATGTAACAGTCAGGATGTGTATACCATGTATGTATATAATATCATCTACCAATATTGTATGTAACAGTCAGGATGTGTATACCATGTATGTATTTATATCATCTACCAATATTGTATGTAACAGTCAGGATGTGTATACCATGTATGTATTTATATCATCTACCAATATTGTATGTAACAGTCAGGATGTGTATACCATGTATGTATATAATATCATCTACCAATATTGTATGTAACAGTCATGATGTGTATACCATGTATGTATTTATATCATCTACTAATATTGTATGTAACAGTCAGGATGTGTATACCATGTATGTATTTATATCATCTACTAATATTGTATGTAACAGTCAGGATGTGTATACCATGTATGTATTTATATCATCTACTAATATTGTATGTAACAGTCAGGATGTGTATACCACGTATGTATTTATATCAACTACCAATATTTTATGTAACAGTCAGGATGTGTATACCATGTATGTATATAATATCATCTACCAATGTTGTATGTAACAGTCAGGATGTGTATACCACGTATGTATTTATATCATCAACCAATGTTATATGTAACAGTCAGGATGTGTATACCATGTATGTATTTATATCATCTACGAATATTGTATGTAACAGTCAGGATGTGTATACCACGTATGTATTTATATCATCTACCAATATTGTATGTAACAGTCAGGATGTGTATACCATGTATGTATATAATATCATCTACCAATATTGTATGTAACAGTCAGGATGTGTATACCATGTATGTATTTATATCATCAACCAATGTTATATGTAACTGTCAGGATGTGTATACCACGTATGTATTTATATCAACTACCAATATTGTATGTAACAGTCGGGATGTGTATACCATGTAGGTTTAAATTTATATCATCTTTACACAGTTAAGGAATGTACTTATATCTCTGTACTTTTATGTGTTACAGAAGGTAAAAGGATTTCTCAGTCCACAACCATCGACGTTTTAATGAGGCAGAACTTTCAAATTTCAATCAACGATGAAGTCCATCAGTTTTCCCCACCAGATTACAGTAAGTATCTAGAATTATTAAACAGATTATTTATCATGATACAATATAATAAGTATCTACAAAACTGGTCCTCAACAATGGCAGGAGACAGATCGGACTATTTTCTGTAACTGGGACCTTTGTCTGTTATTTTGATATGAATCTGTAACATTAAAACATATTATTCTATATTTGGTGAATTTTTATCTCCAGCCCTAAATGATTGTTTTGTGTAACTGGCCTTATTTACATTTGTCTATTAATTTGCACTGTTTATGTTATTATGAATTGTAACCTTGACATTAAGCTGTGACCTTGATAGTTACCCATGACATTGACATTTTCCTGTGACCTGATATTAGATGGAAATTTTACTTGCCATTGAATTTTAGCTGAATATGTATTATACTTATTTGTAAACATTTTCTATTCTTTTGTAATGCTAGCTAATTCTGCATGTTAGTAACAGAGTTTATAAATTGAAATGACAGACTTTTCTGTTGAACATTTTTGTTCCTCAGGTAGGAAATCAACATCAGTATAACAATCTAGTAACCATGTTGAGTTTCTATTTGTTTCCCTCACTACATCCTGTGTACTGTTGAACCTGTCAGTATGACCTTTGCCAACTAGCCAGAAAATCCCAACATTCCTGTAGGTGTTTAATCCATTCAGTTTATTGGGTATACTGCTGACATTCCTGTTAGATATTAGCAGGGTTTGAGCCGTGTGTACTCTCAAAAGACTTCTGACATATGTGTGTACTCTCAAAAGACTTCTGACATATGTGTGTACTCTCAAAGTGTACACATGAAGACATATGAGTGTAATTATAAATGTGCATGGTAAACAGTCTGATAGACCTACACATACTGCTAATTACTGTACATCTGTTTCCAATAAGTCACAGCTGATGTCATCTTGTAGACATGTCTGTATCGATGATCTGCTTGTAGTTATAAAGTAATGTCATTTCTGTGTGTGAGTTGTCTCCCTTGTGACTTAAAATCCATTATTGTTGATGGAAATACTGGAAAGTCATATTTAGAATTAAACAGGTTGTTGTTTTGTAAGAACCATTACACTCCTTCGTGACTCTCTTCAAAGAGATTTATATGGTGAAGGCTGGGATTAAGGGGGTAGGCATTATAGGGTACATATAACTTATGACTTGTGGAGTTTTAGAAACAAAGTTCATTTTGAATCAGATATTTGTTTTGTTAGAGTTTACAGTAAGGATTTGGTTATTAACAAACATGATGTGGGTTGTAGAGGAATGCTGGCCATGGCTGAGGAAAACACATAAGTCTACTGAATCTACCTAAAGTGGTATAGTAAATGAACCCCCACTGTGGTTTGGAGGTCATGAACCAGAGGTAGAGGGCTGATGGTGGAACATTTGACACTCCAATAGTTTGGCTACAGAGGTTACTTTTAGATTTACTTGGTATGAGGTAGTAATGGCAGGTGTTCATTAGTTCATTGTCTATTACTAGTACAAACATTCTGTTATGTCTGTAGACTGCCATGTATAACACATCACACAGTTTACCTAAAGGTGAAGGTCTTACCTAAAGGTGACAGTCTTACCTATAGGTGAAGGTCACTGGACAGAGTTGGTATATTCCTTGTTGGAGTTTACCAACCCTTTAGGCTACTAAGTTTTCAGATGCACATGAAGTAGTTGTCTGGTAATGTCTGTCGGTTAGTGGGTTTTCTCTGGAGACTCAACTACCTCATATGTCCCTAAATGACACTGAGGCATGATATTTATTGAAATAAATAAACCAAGGCAAAATTCACAACATAAAAATACAGATTTCTGAATTGATAATTAATCTGAAAATTAAAATAGTCTAAATTTAATAAAAGAAACAGCACCTAATTGCTAAGGTTTTCGATGAGTATTGGTAAAGTTTGTAATGAGCTCTTCATCTGTGTCATGGATGACTGATTTCCAGAGTTTTACATTCAATGTACTTTACTTGATCGGGACATTGTAAGATTGTTGTTTTCTGGTTCCTGAGGTTTTTAAACAAAATTTGTCATCCATGAAATTAATCCCAGGTAGATGGAATTTACTCTGAGATATATATTGGTGGTTTTTAAAGGCTTATGTTTGTGAAAGGAATGTTTTATTTAGTGTTAGCAAAAATAAACTAAAGGTGGAGGTGTCCATCATCCTGTAGGTATCGGCAGATGGATCAGCAAAAGAGTGTAAGCAAAAGTTCAAGGGCACAATTCCTGGACCTATTCTAGCTTACATGTTGGTATATCCATCCAACATCTGTATTCTGTATTTGCATATTACAGAGTTATCCCTTGCGGGTAAATATTGATTGTGACATCATATGTTGGCGAGCATAATGTCATACTTTTTGTAGAAAACAATGTGAAATTTGCTCACAAAATAACGATGATACGGCGAGGGAGCTAACTCTGTGATATGCAAAGACAGCATAGGTTCAAAGTAAATTGTCATTGCAAGTTTCTCAGCCTTACTATACCATATTGTACAGGACAGGAGGGTCTGATGTCTTGTGATGTCACTCTCTGGTGACACTAGAGAATCATGTCTCAGCCTTACTATACCATATTGTACAGGACAGGAGGGTCTAATGTCTTGTGATGTCACTCTCTGGTGACACTAGAGAATCATTTCTCAGCCTTACTATACCATATTGTACAGGACAGGAGGGTCTGATGTCTTGTGATGTCACTCTCTGGTGACACTAGAGAATCATTTCTCAGCCTTACTATACCATATTGTACAGGACAGGAGGGTCTGATGTCTTGTGATGTCACTCTCTGGTGACACTAGAGAATCATTTCTCAGCCTTACTATACCATATTGTACAGGACAGTTGGGTCTAATGTCTTGTGATGTCACTCTCTGGTGACACTAGAGAATCATGTCTCAGCCTTACTATACCATATTGTACAGGACAGGAGGGTCTGATGTCTTGTGATGTCACTCTCTGGTGACACTAGAGAATCATTTCTCATCCTTACTATACCATATTGTACAGGACAGGAGGGTCTGATGTCTTGTGATGTCACTCTCTGGTGACACTAGAGAATCATTTCTCAGCCTTACTATACCATATTGTACAGGACAGGAGGGTCTAATGTCTTGTGATGTCACTCTCTGGTGACACTAGAGAATCATTTCTCAGCCTTACTATACCATATTGTACAGGACAGGAGGGTCTGATGTCTTGTGATGTCACTCTCTGGTGACACTAGAGAATCATTTCTCAGCCTTACTATACCATATTGTACAGGTCAGGAGGGTCTTATGTCTTGTGATGTCACTCTCTGGTGACACTAGAGAATCATTTCTCAGCCTTACTATACCATATTGTACAGGACAGGAGGGTCTGATGTCTTGTGATGTCACTCTCTGGTGACACTAGAGAATCATTTCTCAGCCTTACTATACCATATTGTACAGGACAGGAGGGTCTGATGTCTTGTGATGTCACTCTCTGGTGACACTAGAGAATCATTTCTCAGCCTTACTATACCATATTGTACAGGACAGGAGGGTCTAATGTCTTGTGATGTCACTCTCTGGTGACACTAGAGAATCATTTCTCAGCCTTACTATACCATATTGTACAGGACAGGAGGGTCTGATGTCTTGTGATGTCACTCTCTGGTGACACTAGAGAATCATTCTCAGCCTTACTATACCATATTGTACAGGACAGGAGGGTCTGATGTCTTGTGATGTCACTCTCTGGTGACACTAGAGAATCATTCTCAGCCTTACTATACCATATTGTACAGGACAGGAGGGTCTGATGTCTTGTGATGTCACTCTCTGGTGACACTAGAGAATCATTTCTCAGCCTTACTATACCATATTGTACAGGACAGGAGGGTCTGATGTCTTGTGATGTCACTCTCTGGTGACACTAGAGAATCATTTCTCAGCCTTACTATACCATATTGTACAGGACAGGAGGGTCTGATGTCTTGTGATGTCACTCTCTGGTGACACTAGAGAATCATTTCTCAGCCTTACTATACCATATTGTACAGGACAGGAGGGTCTGATGTCTTGTGATGTCACTCTCTGGTGACACTAGAGAATCATTTCTCAGCCTTACTATACCATATTGTACAGGACAGGAGGGTCTGATGTCTTGTGATGTCACTCTCTGGTGACACTAGAGAATCATGTCTCAGCCTTACTATACCATATTGTACAGGACAGGAGGGTCTAATGTCTTGTGATGTCACTCTCTGGTGACACTAGAGAATCATTTCTCAGCCTTACTATACCATATTGTACAGGACAGGAGGGTCTAATGTCTTGTGATGTCACTCTCTGGTGACACTAGAGAATCATTTCTCAGCCTTACTATATTACCATATTGTACAGGACAGGAGGGTCTGATGTCTTGTGATGTCACTCTCTGGTGACACTAGAGAATCATTTCTCAGCCTTACTATACCATATTGTACAGGACAGGAGGGTCTAATGTCTTGTGATGTCACTCTCTGGTGACACTAGAGAATCATTTCTCAGCCTTACTATACCATATTGTACAGGACAGGAGGGTCTGATGTCTTGTGATGTCACTCTCTGGTGACACTAGAGAATCATGTCTCAGCCTTACTATACCATATTGTACAGGACAGGAGGGTCTGATGTCTTGTGATGTCACTCTCTGGTGACACTAGAGAATCATTTCTCAGCCTTACTATACCATATTGTACAGGACAGGAGGGTCTGATGTCTTGTGATGTCACTCTCTGGTGACACTAGAGAATCATTTCTCAGCCTTACTATACCATATTGTACAGGACAGGAGGGTCTGATGTCTTGTGATGTCACTCTCTGGTGACACTAGAGAATCATTTCTCAGCCTTACTATACCATATTGTACAGGACAGGAGGGTCTGATGTCTTGTGATGTCACTCTCTGGTGACACTAGAGAATCATTTCTCAGCCTTACTATACCATATTGTACAGGACAGGAGGGTCTGATGTCTTGTGATGTCACTCTCTGGTGACACTAGAGAATCATTTCTCAGCCTTACTATACCATATTGTACAGGACAGGAGGGTCTGATGTCTTGTGATGTCACTCTCTGGTGACACTAGAGAATCATTTCTCAGCCTTACTATACCATATTGTACAGGACAGGAGGGTCTGATGTCTTGTGATGTCACTCTCTGGTGACACTAGAGAATCATTTCTCAGCCTTACTATACCATATTGTACAGGACAGGAGGGTCTGATGTCTTGTGATGTCACTCTCTGGTGACACTAGAGAATCATTTCTCAGCCTTACTATACCATATTGTACAGGACAGGAGGGTCTGATGTCTTGTGATGTCACTCTCTGGTGACACTAGAGAATCATTTCTCAGCCTTACTATACCATATTGTACAGGACAGGAGGGTCTGATGTCTTGTGATGTCACTCTCTGGTGACACTAGAGAATCATTTCTCAGCCTTACTATACCATATTGTACAGGACAGGAGGGTCTGATGTCTTGTGATGTCACTCTCTGGTGACACTAGAGAATCATTTCTCAGCCTTACTATACCATATTGTACAGGACAGGAGGGTCTGATGTCTTGTGATGTCACTCTCTGGTGACACTAGAGAATCATTTCTCAGCCTTACTATACCATATTGTACAGGACAGGAGGGTCTGATGTCTTGTGATGTCACTCTCTGGTGACACTAGAGAATCATTTCTCAGCCTTACTATACCATATTGTACAGGAACAGGAGGGTCTGATGTCTTGTGATGTCACTCTCTGGTGACACTAGAGAATCATGTCTCAGCCTTACTATACCATATTGTACAGGACAGGAGGGTCTGATGTCTTGTGATGTCACTCTCTGGTGACACTAGAGAATCATTTCTCAGCCTTACTATACCATATTGTACAGGACAGGAGGGTCTGATGTCTTGTGATGTCACTCTCTGGTGACACTAGAGAATCATTTCTCAGCCTTACTATACCATATTGTACAGGACAGGAGGGTCTGATGTCTTGTGATGTCACTCTCTGGTGACACTAGAGAATCATTTCTCAGCCTTACTATACCATATTGTACAGGACAGGAGGGTCTGATGTCTTGTGATGTCACTCTCTGGTGACACTAGAGAATCATTTCTCAGCCTTACTATACCATATTGTACAGGACAGGAGGGTCTGATGTCTTGTGATGTCACTCTCTGGTGACACTAGAGAATCATTTCTCAGCCTTACTATACCATATTGTACAGGACAGGAGGGTCTGATGTCTTGTGATGTCACTCTCTGGTGACACTAGAGAATCATTTCTCAGCCTTACTATACCATATTGTACAGGACAGGAGGGTCTGATGTCTTGTGATGTCACTCTCTGGTGACACTAGAGAATCATTTCTCAGCCTTACTATACCATATTGTACAGGACAGGAGGGTCTGATGTCTTGTGATGTCACTCTCTGGTGACACTAGAGAATCATTTCTCAGCCTTACTATACCATATTGTACAGGACAGGAGGGTCTGATGTCTTGTGATGTCACTCTCTGGTGACACTAGAGAATCATGTCTCAGCCTTACTATACCATATTGTACAGGACAGGAGGGTCTAATGTCTTGTGATGTCACTCTCTGGTGACACTAGAGAATCATTTCTCAGCCTTACTATACCATATTGTACAGGACAGGAGGGTCTGATGTCTTGTGATGTCACTCTCTGGTGACACTAGAGAATCATTTCTCAGCCTTACTATACCATATTGTACAGGACAGGAGGGTCTGATGTCTTGTGATGTCACTCTCTGGTGACACTAGAGAATCATTTCTCAGCCTTACTATACCATATTGTACAGGACAGGAGGGTCTGATGTCTTGTGATGTCACTCTCTGGTGACACTAGAGAATCATTTCTCAGCCTTACTATACCATATTGTACAGGACAGGAGGGTCTGATGTCTTGTGATGTCACTCTCTGGTGACACTAGAGAATCATTTCTCAGCCTTACTATACCATATTGTACAGGACAGGAGGGTCTGATGTCTTGTGATGTCACTCTCTGGTGACACTAGAGAATCATTTCTCAGCCTTACTATACCATATTGTACAGGACAGGAGGGTCTGATGTCTTGTGATGTCACTCTCTGGTGACACTAGAGAATCATTTCTCAGCCTTACTATACCATATTGTACAGGACAGGAGGGTCTGATGTCTTGTGATGTCACTCTCTGGTGACACTAGAGAATCATTTCTCAGCCTTACTATACCATATTGTACAGGACAGGAGGGTCTGATGTCTTGTGATGTCACTCTCTGGTGACACTAGAGAATCATTTCTCAGCCTTACTATACCATATTGTACAGGACAGGAGGGTCTGATGTCTTGTGATGTCACTCTCTGGTGACACTAGAGAATCATTTCTCAGCCTTACTATACCATATTGTACAGGACAGGAGGGTCTGATGTCTTGTGATGTCACTCTCTGGTGACACTAGAGAATCATTTCTCAGCCTTACTATACCATATTGTACAGGACAGGAGGGTCTGATGTCTTGTGATGTCACTCTCTGGTGACACTAGAGAATCATTTCTCAGCCTTACTATACCATATTGTACAGGACAGGAGGGTCTGATGTCTTGTGATGTCACTCTCTGGTGACACTAGAGAATCATGTCTCAGCCTTACTATACCATATTGTACAGGACAGGAGGGTCTGATGTCTTGTGATGTCACTCTCTGGTGACACTAGAGAATCATGTCTCAGCCTTACTATACCATATTGTACAGGACAGGAGGGTCTGATGTCTTGTGATGTCACTCTCTGGTGACACTAGAGAATCATGTCTCAGCCTTACTATACCATATTGTACAGGACAGGAGGGTCTAATGTCTTGTGATGTCACTCTCTGGTGACACTAGAGAATCATTTCTCAGCCTTACTATACCATATTGTACAGGACAGGAGGGTCTGATGTCTTGTGATGTCACTCTCTGGTGACACTAGAGAATCATGTCTCAGCCTTACTATACCATATTGTACAGGACAGGAGGGTCTGATGTCTTGTGATGTCACTCTCTGGTGACACTAGAGAATCATGTCTCAGCCTTACTATACCATATTGTACAGGACAGGAGGGTCTGATGTCTTGTGATGTCACTCTCTGGTGACACTAGAGAATCATTTCTCAGCCTTACTATACCATATTGTACAGGACAGGAGGGTCTGATGTCTTGTGATGTCACTCTCTGGTGACACTAGAGAATCATTTCTCAGCCTTACTATACCATATTGTACAGGACAGGAGGGTCTGATGTCTTGTGATGTCACTCCTCTGGTGACACATAGAGAATCATTTCTCAGCCTTACTATACCATATTGTACAGGACAGGAGGGTCTGATGTCTTGTGATGTCACTCTCTGGTGACACTAGAGAATCATTTCTCAGCCTTACTATACCATATTGTACAGGACAGGAGGGTCTGATGTCTTGTGATGTCACTCTCTGGTGACACTAGAGAATCATTTCTCAGCCTTACTATACCATATTGTACAGGACAGGAGGGTCTGATGTCTTGTGATGTCACTCTCTGGTGACACTAGAGAATCATTTCTCAGCCTTACTATACCATATTGTACAGGACAGGAGGGTCTGATGTCTTGTGATGTCACTCTCTGGTGACACTAGAGAATCATTTCTCAGCCTTACTATACCATATTGTACAGGACAGGAGGGTCTGATGTCTTGTGATGTCACTCTCTGGTGACACTAGAGAATCATTTCTCAGCCTTACTATACCATATTGTACAGGACAGGAGGGTCTGATGTCTTGTGATGTCACTCTCTGGTGACACTAGAGAATCATTTCTCAGCCTTACTATACCATATTGTACAGGACAGGAGGGTCTGATGTCTTGTGATGTCACTCTCTGGTGACACTAGAGAATCATTTCTCAGCCTTACTATACCATATTGTACAGGACAGGAGGGTCTGATGTCTTGTGATGTCACTCTCTGGTGACACTAGAGAATCATTTCTCAGCCTTACTATACCATATTGTACAGGACAGGAGGGTCTGATGTCTTGTGATGTCACTCTCTGGTGACACTAGAGAATCATTTCTCAGCCTTACTATACCATATTGTACAGGACAGGAGGGTCTGATGTCTTGTGATGTCACTCTCTGGTGACACTAGAGAATCATTTCTCAGCCTTACTATACCATATTGTACAGGACAGGAGGGTCTGATGTCTTGTGATGTCACTCTCTGGTGACACAAGAGAATCATTTCTCAGCCTTACTATACCATATTGTACAGGACAGGAGGGTCTGATGTCTTGTGATGTCACTCTCTGGTGACACTAGAGAATCATTTCTCAGCCTTACTATACCATATTGTACAGGACAGGAGGGTCTGATGTCTTGTGATGTCACTCTCTGGTGACACTAGAGAATCATTTCTCAGCCTTACTATACCATATTGTACAGGACAGGAGGGTCTGATGTCTTGTGATGTCACTCTCTGGTGACACTAGAGAATCATTTCTCAGCCTTACTATACCATATTGTACAGGACAGGAGGGTCTGATGTCTTGTGATGTCACTCTCTGGTGACACTAGAGAATCATTTCTCAGCCTTACTATACCATATTGTACAGGACAGGAGGGTCTGATGTCTTGTGATGTCACTCTCTGGTGACACTAGAGAATCATTTCTCAGCCTTACTATACCATATTGTACAGGACAGGAGGGTCTGATGTCTTGTGATGTCACTCTCTGGTGACACTAGAGAATCATTTCTCAGCCTTACTATACCATATTGTACAGGACAGGAGGGTCTGATGTCTTGTGATGTCACTATCTGGTGACACTAGAGAATCATTTCTCAGCCTTACTATACCATATTGTACAGGACAGGAGGGTCTAATGTCTTGTGATGTCACTCTCTGGTGACACTAGAGAATCATTTCTCAGCCTTACTATACCATATTGTACAGGACAGGAGGGTCTGATGTCTTGTGATGTCACTCTCTGGTGACACTAGAGAATCATTTCTCAGCCTTACTATACCATATTGTACAGGACAGGAGGGTCTGATGTCTTGTGATGTCACTCTCAAGTGACACAAGAGAATCATTTCTCAGCCTTACTATACCATATTGTACAGGACAGGAGGGTCTGATGTCTTGTGATGTCACTCTCTGGTGACACTAGAGAATCATTTCTCAGCCTTACTATACCATATTGTACAGGACAGGAGGGTCTAATGTCTTGTGATGTCACTCTCAAGTGACACAAGAGAATCATTTCTCAGCCTTACTATACCATATTGTACAGGACAGGAGGGTCTGATGTCTTGTGATGTCACTCTCTGGTGACACTAGAGAATCATTTCTCAGCCTTACTATACCATATTGTACAGGACAGGAGGGTCTGATGTCTTGTGATGCATTATTGATGAGCACTCTAACACTAGAATATAATGTCATTTATATGCAAATATATTTATAGAACACGACTGTTCAATCTGTAGTCATATATGGAAGAGAAGGCCATTAATGGTGTCATCTACTGTAGGTGTATCAGGGCAACAGGCCCAGGGGTGTAGGTTATAAAATGGCCTAAATTAATACTTTGTAATAAAAAGCAGTAGTCTGGGCTATCAACTTAATCAGGTGGTTATTGGATAGATATTAAGTCAGTTTCTATATGAGATTAAGAAAATTTTACTGGAATATTTTAAATGATGTAACAAACAAGCAGTCAAAATGAGTTATGAGATACCAGATGTATGATAGGTGTGTTGGATGTGTGAGGAATGGCTAACTACCAATTTGTTGGTTATTAATGCAATTGTCTACAGTGTCTATCTTGTCAAATCAACTGCAGAGAAAGAGGCTGTGTCAAGAACAAAATTATTATTAGATAACATTTGTGTTTTGTTTTGTTCTATTTAGTGTTTTTAGTGTCAGAGCTATTGAGTGATTTTTAAGTAGAAAATATGTGTTAAAAAAATTGAAGCATTACAAAATTTGCAAAATCATTTGGTTCTGGCCTATTGATCTGTACAACTTGACTGATGTAAATACAAACCCAATAGACATTTTGTATGATGTACAGTTGATGAAACAGGCCCAATAGACCTTTTGTTAGGATGTACAGTTGATGAAACAGGCCCAATAGACCTTTTGTTAGGATGTACAGTTGATGAAACAGGCCCAATAGACATTTTGTTAGGATGTACAGTTGATGAAACAGGCCCAATAGACCTTTTGTATGATGTACAGTTGATGAAACAGGCCCAATAGACCTTTTGTTAGGATGTACAGTTGATGAAACAGGCCCAATAGACCTTTTGTTAGGATGTACAGTTGATGAAACAGGCCCAATAGACCTTTTGTTAGGATGTACAGTTGATGAAACAGGCCCAATAGACCTTTTGTTAGGATGTACAGTTGATGAAACAGGCCCAATAGACCTTTTGTTAGGATGTACAGTTGAAGAAACAGGCCCAATAGACCTTTTGTATGATGTACAGTTGATGAAACAGGCCCAATAGACCTTTTATGAGAGTGTACAGTTGATGCTCAGTAATGTTTTAGAGTGGCTGGCTACAATGGTGATAGCATTATTGAATTGCCTAAAGCATTTACTCTTTCAATGGGATATAAAGTGTCTATATGTTCTTATGTCTGACAAGATACCAATAACATTGTTTCAGGGGGCCAAGGTTCCAGCCACAAGATTTGGGGGAACATATATTGATGTGTTATTTGGTTTCCCAGGGTAAATTATATATACAGAAGCCAAGATCAACATTGATCAGGATTGATAACCAGAGTTTTGGAAAGTAAAACTTGTAAAATTGGTGTCCTTCGGGATAGAATTATCTAACTTGGACAATATTTCCAACTGAATACATCTGTCACACTGAAGGAAATGATGATAAATTATTGACAGATGAAAAACAAAATGTGATTTATAAGTGTACAATAGAATTCTACATTACTGCACTGTCTGTACCAACCCTGCACATCAGTAGGAGACTCGAAAGTTGTCTTTTAGAAGGAATGAAAACAAAATGTTGTAATTTAATGGAAATTTAAACCAATTGTTCATTCAAAATATTTGATTGAAATTCTTTATGGAGTCAAATTTGAAATTCATGTCAGGCTTTTGTTGTTTGTCTATTTGAGGTTTCGATATCATAAAATTAACGTCGTTTCAGTAAATGTGACTCAAGTTTTAGGAGGACTGAATGATGTTCCATTCACCGGAAGGTTAAAGTTGTATGGTCTGTGACTGCTGTATTTTTGCCATTGAAAAAGAATTTTTTTAAATTGTTCTACATATTTTTCTCTGCCTCTCTAAATTTTGAATAACTTTCCATATTTACCGACTTCTGTAAAGTTCGTATTTGCAAAGTTATTAAACAATTATATCAAAATATATTGATTTTTAATGTGTACACAATCAAAATAGCTCGGAAGTCTCCAAACTTTTCCGATTTATTCCAATCTGAAGGGGTATTGTTGATGTACCAGCCGACCGAACGAGTACAAGTGGTCGTTTTCAGAAGCGTACCACTTGTAGCCAAGATGGCGGACCCGAATCCGACCGAGATTCTTCATTTGTCACCGGAATGTTTGTTACCGGAATGTCTTCTTTGTAGAAAATAAGGCAGAGTGTATTTATATTCAATAAAATTACATGAACCGTTTATTTCAATGTGTGCTGAAATATTTAGGTATTATTTTTATATCCATTTCACTGTTAATACTGAAAAAACTTTGCTTTTATATTCGAAGCGTATCTTTCATATGGGTGCCCCCATCATGGAAAAATCCACAAACGCGTTCCATTTGGCGGTGCCGTATGGTGCCGTATCACTTTAGTGCAACTGGTACGAATCTGCAAATGGAACGCACGGAATGAAATGGTGTCATTCAAAAAGAATGATTTGATCATACAACAAACATCTGTGATCTGTTGTCAAAGTAGGATATACCGGTGACTTTACTCAAACTTGTCAGCCTGGCGATCCTTGTCTCCACTAATTAAATGCTTCTTACTCTTAATTAAATACCAACATTTTTTTTATCTGGAAATTTTTCTGAATTCGAACAGCTACGGTCTAAGTTAATTTCTACCAGCATGCATTCTGCTGCATCAGCATATTACTCAGCCTAAATTAGATGTATTTAAAAACACATTATTGGTAGAAACAAGGATGAAAATTGATGCTGTTTGACGTGGTATGCAGTATCACATGCATGCCCTGCACGATTTACACATGTAGGAGTGTCGCATTCAAGGGAAATTGCCATGTATTAATTCATCATCTAGTCTGGTAATGCTGAAAGAATGGTAACACCTGTTAAGTTTGTGTAATCTAAAAGAAATGAACATTAAATCTGGACTCCCTCTCAAAGTAAGATCATTCTCTTAGTGTACAGATGTGTACCTTTTTGTGTGGAACACAAAATGTTTTGAAGAATTTTGTCTGAAATAATTTCCAGTATGATTAAAAGATTAAAAGTATTGTTACTTAATTGAAGAATGTGAATTGTGACTTCTGGTAAAGTGAAGCAATCAATTCTGTGTCAAACCAGTTCCTGGAATCCTGTACCATGTTTTCAGTAAGGCTACCGAGCTATGACCATACCAGAAGGTGAGTTCCTTGATTTGGTACCAGTTCCTGGAATCCTGTACCATGTTTTCAGTGAGGCTATCGAGCTGTGACCATACTAGAAGGTGAATTTCTAGATTTGGTACCAGTTCCTGGAATCCTGTACCATGTTTTCAGTGAGGCTATCGAGCTGTGACCATACCAGAAGGTGAATGCCTAGATTCGGTACCAGTTCCTGGAATCCTGTACCATGTTTTCAGTGAGGCTATCGAGCTGTGACCATACTAGAAGGTGAATTTCTAGATTTGGTACCAGTTCCTGGAATCCCGTACCGTGTTTTCAGTGAGGCTATCGAGCTGTGACCATACTAGAAGGTGAATTCCTAGATTTGGTACCCTGGAATCCTGTACCATGTTTTCAGTGAGGCTATAGAGTGTGACCATACTAGAAGGTGAATTCCTAGATTTGGTACCAGTTCCTTGAATCCTGTACCATATTTTCAGTGAGGCTTACAAGCTGTGACCATACTAGAAGGTGAATTCCTTGATTTGGTACCAGTTCCTGGAATCCTGTACCATGTTTTCAGTGAGGCTATCGAGCTGTGACCATACCAGAAGGTGAATGCCTAGATTCGGTACCAGTTCCTGGAATCCTGTACCATGTTTTCAGTGAGGCTATCGAGCTGTGACCATACTAGAAAGGTGAATTTCTAGATTTGGTACCAGTTCCTGGAATCCCGTACCGTGTTTTCAGTGAGGCTATCGAGCTGTGAACATACTAGAAGGTGAATTCCTAGATTTGGTACCCTGGAATCCTGAACCATGTTTTCAGTGAGGCTATAGAGTGTGACCATACTAGAAGGTGAATTCCTAGATTTGGTACCAGTTCCTTGAATCCTGTACCATATTTTCAGTGAGGCTTACAAGCTGTGACCATACTAGAAGGTGAATTCCTTGATTTGGTACCAGTTCCTGGAATCCTGTACCATGTTTTCAGTGAGGCTATCGAGCTGTGACCATACCAGAAGGTGAATGCCTAGATTCGGTACCAGTTCCTGGAATCCTGTACCATGTTTTCAGTGAGGCTATGGAGCTGTGACCATACCAGAAGGTGAATGCCTAGATTCGGTACCAGTTCCTGGAATCCTGTACCATGTTTTCTGTGAGGCTATCGAGCTGTGACCATACCAGAAGGTGAATGCCTAGATTCGGTACCAGTTCCTGGAATCCTGTACCATGTTTTCAGTGAGGCTATGGAGCTGTGACCATACTAGAAGGTGAATTCCTAGATTTGGTACCAGTTCCTTGAATCCTGTGCCATGTTTTCAGTGAGACTATAGAGCTATGACCATACTAGAAGGTGAATTCCTAGATTTGGTACCAGTTCCTGGAATCCTGTACCATGTTTTCAGTAAGGCTATCGAGCTATGACCATACTAGAAGGTGAATTCCTAGATTTGGTACCCTGGAATCCTGTACCATGTTTTCAGTGAGGCTATCGAGCTGTGACCATACTAGAAGGTGAATTCCTAGATTTGGTACCCTGGAATCCTGTACCATATTTTCAGTGAGGCTATCGAGCTGTGACCATACTAGATGGTGAATACCTTGTTATGGTACCAGTTCCTGGAATCCTGTACCATGTTTTCAGTAAGGCTCAGGAGCTGTGACCATACCAGAAGGTGAAATCCTAGATTTGGTACCAGTTCCTGGAATCCCGTACCGTGTTTTCAGTGAGGCTATCGAGCTGTGACCATACTAGAAGGTGAATTCCTAGATTTGGTACCCTGGAATCCTGTACCATGTTTTCAGTGAGGCTATAGAGTGTGACCATACTAGAAGGTGAATTCCTAGATTTGGTACCCTGGAATCCTGTACCATGTTTTCAGTAAGGCTATCGAGCTGTGACCATACCAGAAGGTGAATGCCTAGATTTGGTACCAGTTCCTTGAATCCTGTACCATATTTTCAGTGAGGCGTACAAGCTGTGACCATACTAGAAGGTGAATTCCTTGATTTGGTACCAGTTCCTGGAATCCTGTACCATGTTTTCAGTGAGGCTATCGAGCTGTGACCATACCAGAAGGTGAATGCCTAGATTCGGTACCAGTTCCTGGAATCCTGTACCATGTTTTCAGTGAGGCTATCGAGCTGTGACCATACCAGAAGGTGAATGCCTAGATTCGGTACCAGTTCCTGGAATCCTGTACCATGTTTTCAGTGAGGCTATCGAGCTGTGACCATACCAGAAGGTGAATGCCTAGATTTGGTACCAGTTCCTGGAATCCTGTACCATGTTTTCAGTAAGGCTATGGAGCTGTGACCATACTAGAAGGTGAATTCCTAGATTTGGTACCAGTTCCTTGAATCCTGTGCCATGTTTTCAGTGAGACTATAGAGCTATGACCATACTAGAAGGTGAATTCCTAGATTTGGTACCAGTTCCTGGAATCCTGTACCATGTTTTCAGTAAGACTATCGAGCTATGACCGTACTAGAAGGTCAATTCCCAGATTTGGTGCCAGTTCCTGGAATCCTGTACCATGTTTTCAGTAAGGCTATCGAGCTATGACCATACTAGAAGGTGAAATCCTAGATTTGGTACCCTGGAATCCTGTACCATGTTTTCAGTGAGGTTATCGAGCTGTGACCATACTAGAAGGTGAATTCCTAGATTTGGTACCCTGGAATCCTGTACCATGTTTTCAGTGAGGCTATCGAGCTGTGACCATACTAGAAGGTGAATTCCTAGATTTGGTACCCTGGAATCCTGTACCATATTTTCAGTGAGGCTATCGAGCTGTGACCATACTAGATGGTGAATACCTTGTTATGGTACCAGTTCCTGGAATCCTGTACCATGTTTTCAGTAAGGCTCAGGAGCTGTGACCATACCAGAAGGTGAAATCCTAGATTTGGTACCAGTTCCTGGAATCCCGTACCATGTTTTCAGTGAGGCTATCGAGCTATGACCATTTGCCATCATTTACTTACTTCTGTCACTTACAATTTGTCTGTAGATGTGTAACAAATTTGTCTGTTCTTTATCACTTAATCAATAGTCTACATTGTGATGATGCTATACAAACTACAGTTTGGAGGGGTCCATGTTATATTTGTAGTGAGGTACACTTCTCAGGAGTGAATTAATCTGTAGTATGTTTCTGATACACTGAAGTCTATTGTCCTTATAGGTTCAACTTGTCCCTTTTAAAGCATCATTGACCTAATGATTTAAGTCACAGGATTCAATTCTGATTCAAAAGAAATTTTGTGAATGTCCAAGGCACCCTAAGGGATGGTGAGCATTTAGCAGAGATCAGGCCCAGATTTCTCAAAACAAAAGTGCAGACTTGAGTTTTTCTCCTTATGTAAATTATTTGAAAATCTATGACTTAAGTCAGTTTTTGACTTAAGTTTGTTTGGAGAAATCGGGCCCAAGGCTTACTTATGGCCGCTGCTGTATTTGAACCAATGTCTCATTAAATTTCAAATTTCTCAGGCTTTAATTGTAATTTATTTATCAATGATTCTTTAGATGTCTTCTAAGACATTTGTAGTCATCATAATAACCCTTTCTATATCCATCGGTTGCACCATATTTGGATTTTAAGTTGACCTATTCATAGTCAAAGTTGTGATAGTATTAAAGATATAACCATTCCTTAAACATGATAAAATAATCTTAGTGAGAATTTCAGTGTCTGTTAATGTCAGAGACTTGTGTATGAGATATTAAGAATTGATGTGATTACGTATCTGCTATCCCAGGGACTCTACACAGACTTTAAGTTAATGCCTGACCTGTCTATCAGACAGTCAGCTCTCAGTGTAAAGACTCGGGACACACTCCTGCCAACATCACAAGACTTAGTCTTATCTTTTTTGGATGAAATACAATTGTTGTAAAATTGATCAAAGAATTTTGCCTGCAATCGATCACACCAACTTGAAGCCCATTGTTATAACATGGTAAACTTTGACTTGCGGAGCCTCAGTATGTCGGAAACGGAGCCGTTACTATTGGCACACCAAATGTTTCACAGGGACACATACAAATCTCAATAATGTGGTTTAGAATCTGTACAGTTTCTGTAACTGGATGCTTATAGATATTGTTCATTTCTGTCAATAATTGACATTTTTTAAAGGTCAAAAAGTGGAACACATTTAAAGACCTGATGTTGGACCCACATGTAGCTTGCTATTAGAAGAGAGTGTTAGTGGAAATGGATGACCATAACTTACAGTAAACCTCACAATGATAAAGGCAATGAAACTATTTTGAGCTATTTTTTAGTTGAGCTTACATACTACATGTAGTATGGTGCTCTACTATAAATAGTCTTTCACAGATGATTGTGAAATGATATGTCAGATGAGAGCTGTGTTTTCAATGACCTTAACCAATGCTATTATTAGAAATTCCAGGTGTGTAATATAAACACAGAAATAACCTTGACAATATACAAGCAATCATGAGTAGTACAGTTTGTGTTTGTTTGTATGTATGTATCTAATGTTTTTATCTCAGATATTATTTACTATAATATTTTTGCATATATTCAAAACATAGGTTTTGGTCAAAAGATAGATTTTGTTATGCTTGAAGCATTGTGTTTCTGTAGGGTATATTGAAATATTGTAAGAATGGACATAGAAGGTATTGAAATATTATAGGAACTACGGTAGACGGATGCTGTAAGTGGCTTTCCTTGTCAGTGGCCTGTTGACAAGGAAGTCAATGGGATATCAAGTGGTATATGTGGCCAATGGACAGTAAGTCCTGACACTATCTCAGCCTCTGACTCTATCAAGTGGTATATGTGGCCAATGGACAGTAAGTCCTGACACTATCTCAGCCTCTAACTCTATCAAGTGGTATATGTGGCCAATGGACAGTAAGTCCTGACACTATCTCAGCCTCTGACTCTATCAAGTGGTATATGTGGCCAATGGACAGTAAGTCCTGACACTATCTCAGCCTCTGACTCTATCAAGTGGTATATGTGGCCAATGGACAGTAAGTCCTGACACTATCTCAGCCTCTGACTCTATCAAGTGGTATATGTGGCCAATGGACAGTAAGTCCTGACACTATCTCAGCCTCTAACTCTATCAAGTGGTATATGTGGCCAATGGACAGTAAGTCCTGACACTATCTCAGCCTCTAACTCTATCAAGTGGTATATGTGGCCAATGGACAGTAAGTCCTGACACTATCTCAGCCTCTAACTCTATCAAGTGGTATATGTGGCCAATGGACAGTAAGTCCTGACACTATCTCAGCCTCTGACTCTATCAAGTGGTATATGTGGCCAATGGACAGTAAGTCCTGACACTATCTCAGCCTCTGACTCTATCAAGTGGTATATGTGGCCAATGGACAGTAAGTCCTGACACTATCTCAGCCTCTAACTCTATCAAGTGGTATATGTGGCCAATGGACAGTAAGTCCTGACACTATCTCAGCCTCTGACTTGGGCCTAGGATATATGACACTAATACATCAGAAAATCCTCAGTCCTGAATCATGTGGTGATTTGATTCAATTACCATTAAATCCACTTAAAACAGGTTCTTCTATATGTGGATAATCTGTAAGGTTTGGTACAATTAGTTTAACATCCTGTTACAATTAATGATAATCAAGATATGGCTTTATATGATTAAAGGTGAGAGGTCCAGGATATGGCTTTACATGATTAATGGTGAGAGGTACAGGATATGGCTTTACATGATTAAGGGTGAGAGGTCCAGGATATGACTTTACATGATTAAGGGTGAGAGGTCCAGGATATGACTTTACATGATTAAGGGTGAGAGGTCCAGGATATGACTTTACATGATTAAGGGTGAGAGGTACAGGATATGGCTTTACATGATTAAGGGTGAGAGGTACAGGATATGGCTTTACATGATTAAAGGTGAGAGGTCCAGGATATGGCTTTACATGATTAAGTGTGAGAGGTCCAGGATATGGCTTTACATGATTAAGGGTGAGAGGTCCAGGATATGGCTTTACATGATTAAGGGTGAGAGGTACAGGATATGGCTTTACATGATTAAGGGTGAGAGGTCCAGGATATGGCTTTACATGATTAAGGGTGAGAGGTCCAGGATATGGCTTTACATGATTAAGGGTGAGAGGTCCAGGATATGGCTTTACATGATTAAGGGTGAGAGGTCCAGGATATGGCTTTACATGATTAAGGGTGAGAGGTCCAGGATATGGCTTTACATGATTAAGGGTGAGAGGTCCAGGATATGGCTTTACATGATTAAGGGGCTTTACATGATTAAGGGTGAGAGTCCAGGATATGGCTTTACATGATTAAGGGTGAGAGGTCCAGGATATGGCTTTACATGATTAAGTGAGAGGTCCAGGATATGGCTTTACATGATTAAGGGTGAGAGGTCCAGGATATGGCTTTACATGATTAAGGGTGAGAGGTCCAGGATATGGCTTTACATGATTAAGGGTGAGAGGTCCAGGATATGGCTTTACATGATTAAGGGTGAGAGGTCCAGGATATGGCTTTACATGATTAAGGGTGAGAGGTCCAGGATATGGCTTTACATGATTAAGGGTGAGAGGTCCAGGATATGGCTTTACATGATTAAGGGTGAGAGGTCCAGGATATGGCTTTACATGATTAAGGGTGAGAGGTCCAGGATATGGCTTTACATGATTAAGTGTGATAGGTCCAGGATATGGCTTTACATGATTAAGGGTGAGAGGTCCAGGATATGGCTTTATATGATTAAAGGTGAGAGGTCCAGGATATGGCTTTACATGATTAAGTGTGAAAGGTCCAGGATATGGCTTTACATGGTTAAGGGTGAGAGGTCCAGTATATTGCTTTACATGATTAAGGGTGAGAGGTTCAGGATATGGCTTTACATGATTAAGTGTGAGAGGTCCAGGATATGGCTTTACATGATTAAGGGTGAGAGGTACAGGATATGGCTTTACATGATTAAGTGTGAGAGGTCCAGGATATGACTTTACATGATTAAGGGTGAGAGGTCCAGGATATGACTTTACATGATTAAGGCTGAGAGGTCCAGGATATGGCTTTACATGATTAAGGGTGAGAGGTCCAGGATATGGCTTTACATGATTAAGTGTGAAAGGTCCAGGATATGGCTTTACATGATTAAGTGTGAAAGGTCCAGGATATAGCTTTACATGATTAAGGGTGAGAGGTCCAGGATATGACTTTACATGATTAAGGGTGAGAGGTCCAGGATATGGCTTTACATGATTAAGTGTGAAAGGTCCAGGATATAGCTTTACATGATTAAGGGTGAGAGGTTCAGGATATGACTTTACATGATTAAGGGTGAGAGGTCCAGGATATGACTTTACATGATTAAGGGTGAGAGGTACAGGATATGGCTTTACATGATTAAGGGTGAGAGGTACAGGATATGGCTTTACATGATTAAAGGTGAGAGGTCCAGGATATGGCTTTACATGATTAAGGGTGAGAGGTCCAGGATATGGCTTTACATGATTAAGGGTGAGAGGTTCAGGATATGACTTTACATGATTAAGGGTGAGAGGTCCAGGATATGGCTTTACATGATTAAGGGTGAGAGGTTCAGGATATGGCTTTACATGATTAAGGGTGAGAGGTCCAGGATATGACTTTACATGATTAAGGGTGAGAGGTCCAGGATATGACTTTAAATGATTAAGGGTGAGAGGTCCAGGATATGGCTTTACATGATTAAGGGTGAGAGGTCCAGGATATGGCTTTACATGATTAAGGGTGAGAGGTCCAGGATATGACTTTACATGATTAAGGGTGAGAGGTCCAGGATATGGCTTTACATGATTAAGGGTGAGAGGTCCAGGATATGGCTTTACATGATTAAGGGTGAGAGGTCCAGGATATGGCTTTATATGATTAAGGGTGAGAGGTCCAGGATATGGCTTTACATGATTAAGGGTGAGAGGTCCAGGATATGGCTTTACATGATTAATGGCTGAGAGGTCCAGGATATGGCTTTACATGATGAAGGCTGAGAGGTCCAGGATATGGCTTTACATGATTAAGGCTGAGAGGTCCAGGATATGGCTTTACATGATTAAGGCTGAGAGGTCCAGGATATGGCTTTACATGATTAAGGCTGAGAGGTCCAGGATATGGCTTTACATGATTAAGGCTGAGAGGTCCAGGATATGGCTTTACATGATTAAGGCTGAGAGGTCCAGGATATGGCTTTACATGATTAAGGCTGAGAGGTCCAGGATATGGCTTTACATGATTAAGGCTGAGAGGTCCAGGATATGGCTTTACATGATTAAGGCTGAGAGGTCCAGGATATGGCTTTTCATGATTAAGGGTGAGAGGTCCAGGATATGGCTTTACATGATTAAGGGTGAGAGGTCCAGGATATGACTTTACATGATTAAGGCTGAGAGGTCCAGGATATGGCTTTACATGATTAAGGGTGAGAGGTCCAGGATATGGCTTTACATGATTAAGGGTGAGAGGTCCAGGATATGACTTTACATGATTAAGGCTGAGAGGTCCAGGATATGGCTTTACATGATTAAGTGTGAAAGGTCCAGGATATGGCTTTACATGATTAAGTGTGAAAGGTCCAGGATATAGCTTTACATGATTAAGGGTGAGAGGTCCAGGATATGGCTTTACATGATTAAGGGTGAGAGGTCCAGGATATGACTTTACATGATTAAGGGTGAGAGGTCCAGGATATGGCTTTACATGATTAAGGGTGAGAGGTCCAGTATATGGCTTTACATGATTAAGGGTGATAGGTCCAGTATATGGCTTTACATGATTAAGTGTGAAAGGTCCAGGATATAGCTTTACATGATTAAGGGTGAGAGGTCCAGGATATGGCTTTACATGATTAAGGGTGAGAGGTCCAGGATATGGCTTTACATGATTAAGGGTGAGAGGTCCAGGATATGACTTTACATGATTAAGGGTGAGAGGTCCAGGATATGGCTTTACATGATTAAGGGTGAGAGGTCCAGTATATGGCTTTACATGATTAAGGGTGATAGGTCCAGTATATGGCTTTACATGATTAAGGGTGAGAGGTTCAGGATATGGCTTGACATGATTAAGGGTGAGAGGTCCAGGATATGGCTTTACATGATTAAGGGTGAGAGGTCCAGGATATGGCTTTACATGATTAAGGGTGAGAGGTTCAGGATATGGCTTGACATGATTAAGGGTGAGAGGTCCAGGATATGGCTTTACATGATTAAGGGTGAGAGGTCCAGGATATGACTTTACATGATTAAGGGTGAGAGGTCCAGGGTATGACTTTACATGATTAAGGGTGAAAGGTCCAGGATATGACTTTACATGATTAAGGGTGAGAGGTACAGGATATGGCTTTACATGATTAAGGGTGAGAGGTCCAGGATATGGCTTTACATGATTAAGTGTGAAAGGTCCAGGATATGGCTTTACATGATTAAGGGTGAGAGGTCCAGGATATGGCTTTACATGATTAAGGGTGAGAGGTCCAGGATATGGCTTTACATGATTAAGTGTGAGAGGTCCAGGATATGGCTTTACATGATTAAGGGTGAGAGGTCCAGGATATGGCTTTATATGATTAAAGGTGAGAGGTCCAGGATATGGCTTTACATGATTAAGGGTGAGAGGTCCAGGATATGGCTTTACATGATTAAGGGTGAGAGGTCCAGGATATGGCTTTACATGATTAAGGCTGAGAGGTCCAGGATATGGCTTTACATGATTAAGGGTGAGAGGTACAGGATATGGCTTTACATGATTAAGGGTGAGAGGTCCAGGATATGGCTTTACATGATTAAGGGTGAGAGATCAGGACAGTAAGTTATCCCTGGAACCACTGGCTGACAGGAAGTCTTCAGAATACAGTCCAGATTTTACAGATACTGGTGTGGTTGTACAAATCTCTCACTTTTTTGTTTTTTCAGCTATATGTATGTATTACATGGCAATGGTGGTTTTTGTGTCAATAGAAGAATCTCTCTATGTCCAATCTACAATAAAGCTTTGGAAGGAAATATTTCATAAACAGTTGATCAAAACATATTTGTAATACAACAGTAAAGCATTGTGAAAATCATTTCTCCAGTATTGTTTAGGGCCAGTTGTACATCATATCAAGTAAAACTCACATACACTGACTGAACTTTTTGACTGACATTACGACTGACAATATATTTGTTGTTGTGGTAAGTTAAAACTCCTGGGACTCCTGTAATCGCTCAATCTTTGGTTTGATCCAATTTCATTATACATGAGCATGGCTTGATCAAGCTCTGAAACACATGGCAAGTGTCACATTATCGAACTGAAAGGGATAATTATCACTTAATAAATCCCTCGGTCTTTCTTCACACTCCTCTGTGTGTTAGGTCTTGTACAGTTAGCTGCTGTTCATCCTGTTGAAAGGGATACATTGTTCATAATTTACGATAATTATTTCACAGAAGCGTTACCGAGTGAACATGTAGCGGAATTATCGGACATGAAGTCTTTGATCTCGGACTTATACTGTAGACTGCACATAGACCAGTATCAGATCGAACAAGAGAAGCAACTAATACAGCAACTAGAGGGCCTCAAATCAGAGTTAGCTCCCCTAGAAAAGGTAAGTCAATGTCATTCCACCCCTAGAAAATGTAAGTCAATTTCATTCCACCCCTAGAAAAGGTAAGTCAATGTCATTCCACCCCTAGAAAAGGTAAGTCAATGTCATTCCACCCCTAGAAAATGTAAGTCAATTTCATTCCACCCCTAGAAAAGGTAAGTCAATTTCATTCCACCCCTAGAAAAGGTAAGTCAATTTCATTCCACCCCTAGAAAAGGTAAGTCAATGTCATTCCACCCCTAGAAAAGGTAAGTCACTTTCATTCCACCCCTAGAAAAGGTAAGTCAATATCATTCCACCCCTAGAAAAGGTAATTCAATTTCATTCCACCCCTAGAAAAGGTAAGTCAATATCATTCAAAATCAACTACTAAAGCAACTATGACACTAAATCAAAGTTATCATCCCTAGAAAAGGTGAATCAAAATCAACTACTACACAACAAGGGGGGCTTCATATCAGATGTAGTTCACTGGAATCAAAATAAGTTGTAACAGACATTTATTGCCTAAAATCGAAGTTAGGCCCACTAGAAAAGAGCAGTCAAAGGCAATATGAAAGATTTTTGATATTCAGATAATTTGTATTTATATTATTTTACATTGTACTAACCCATTACGTTATTGATATCAGATACGTAAGGATCTTGAGGTGAAGGCCAGCAGACGTACTGTGAACCTGGCGTGGGTCGGCCTTGGGCTGATGGGGGTACAGTTTGGGGTGCTGGCACGTCTGACATGGTGGGACTACTCCTGGGATATCATGGAGCCGGTCACCTACTTTATCACATACGGCACAACTATCGCCATGTATGCTTACTTTGTCATCACTAAAGAGGTGAGTGGTCATCACACAGGACTCTCAACACTCATCAATCATGGTAGAATTTTCACAAGAAAATAATTATCTCTTCATACGGGGTTATTGAGTTACCAAAACAATGTGGATAAAGTAAAAAGTAGCATGTTGATTAGTACCTCCTTCCACTAATTATGACCCTATTTCTACATGATGTCAGTACCAGGTATCATCGAATGGTGGGATACATCAGCGGTTAATCCTACTTTACCCTCGTCAATATGGTATCTTGAAACCCCCAGTAATAGATGTTATACCTTAATCTTTATTGTCATCATGAAGTATTCATGTCTATTACATTAGCAGTTTTAGCATCACATTTATTTATTAATCAGTTAACTGGTGCTTAAAGCTTTGTGTCCAATCTTTTATCAAGTTGTCTGAAGGGGAATAACTCCTACAGTTCATGAAAAAAGTTATCCAATAATTTAACACTTAAATATCTTCCCCTAGGAATACAACTTCCCTGAGGTTAAGGACAGGCAATACCTCCTGGGATTTTACAGAAACGCCAAGAAGCAAAAATTAGATGTACAAAGATACAATGAGATAAAAGATGCTATTGCTGAAGTACAACACGACATTCAACGTTTGCGAGACCCTCTCCAGAAACGACTGCCAATGAAGGAGTTATAGACACTATTTATCATAGACGAAGCATATCATTTCTTTTTGTAGGACAAGTCCAGTTGGTGTAAAATTTTGTTTTGTATCTCATCCCAACTCCTTGTTTGTCTCCTTTTTAATTGTTAGATTTTTCTTTTGAACGAAGTTAATGTTTAGTATAATTTATACTTATGACCAATTCTGTGTCTGATAATTAAGTGTGTATGCTTCAGGACTGCACTGATAATGGAACAAAGTTAGAAAACTTCTTTTGCTGATTATTGGTTTTAATCTTGACATCTTGAAAAGTTTCGACACACAAGAGGTATTTGGGGTGAACTATTTGTAAAATCTGTATAAATATACCTAGTATGTGCTGATAGGCTTCTTTACTTTATCACCACACAGAAGCAACATTCATGTCCTTGTACCCAAAAATAGAACCAAATAATGATGTGTTATATTCCTACTGCTGTAAGATTGTCACTGCGTCAGCTTGGTGGGTAAACTTATAGATCATCATCTATATACTGTGGGATTAAAGCTGTTTGTGACATTTGATTTAAATTTTGTCTGATAAAAAAAATTGACATCAAAATGCAAGCATATTGTTAAAATGGAAGATAATATTCTTGTTAAATGTAGATGGGTGTATTGTTGTAGTATGTTAAAGGAGAAGTGGTGCCTACAGGTAAATTTCCACAAATATCATGTCCTCATTCTTAATATGACCAGTAACACTATCACAATAGGCCTATCTGTGAGATCTGTTGATGCTCTACTAACAAGTTTTGTGATTATCTCCTCTTGTGTTGGTATAACAGTACATACCGTATATAAATCTGATTCTGGACTGTATGTTTATGTACACATCATGTAATATTCTGTGGCCTATTTGAAATAAAAATCAAAAGTGATAGATACCTCGCTCTCATCTTACCACCGCTAATTCTGATCCACTTTCTTTGTGATAATGTTATACATTTGCCTTGGACAATTTTACTGGAATACATTTATGTCGATCTGATGATTATAGTGAGATCATTAGAAGCTGTTTTTGAGTGATGTCACCATTGATTTGTTAATTTTGTTCATGTTTAGATTGTGTATTTATGTTAGGCTACATAACAAACAGTAAAGGAAGTGATGATACATCTGAATCTACATCCTGTGTAATCTCGATAGTGATAACCATCCCAACATCAATCATTTAACAATAACACAATCACATGCTTTGTTTTGTATCATTCCAATTTTTGTTAATCTCCACAAATGAATTTGAACAAGTCTGTAAATGTATTGGTTTTTGTTTTCCTAGAATGCCACTTAAAAACATTAATTAAAGGTCTTTAGAAAGTTTTTTTCTGCTGTAGTGTTGATCTGTGGGTATACTAACAAATGAATCTGTCATAAATATTTGATATGCAGTTGTTATGGTGGTGGGGATATACTAATACAGCACATTTACAGCTCGTCTCTGTCAAACCACAAGCATTTGTTTACTATGTACTATGTTGTCTATTAAGATTCTACAGGCAGTTTATCCACATCGGTCATCATGTTTTGAGATTGCCTGTATAACTCATATCTAAGGCTAAAATGAACATATACAAAGAATTTTTGTAATAATGTTGATTCACTACAGCAAATTTCTGAATAGATTTTTAGGTCACCTGAGATGAAGTCTCATGGTGACGTATTCTAATCGCCTTTTGTCATCCGTCGTCCGTCGTGCGACGATAAACAATTTACATTTTCGACTTCTTCTCCAAAACCACTGAAGCAATTTCAATGAAATTTTACACAAACCTTTTAAAGTATAAGGTAAATCAAAATTGTGAATTATATGACCCCCCACAGGGCTGTTTGGAGGGCCAAAAGGGATAAAATTGACTAAAATTTCAAAAATCTTCTTCTCCACTCACAGATGTGGTAGAATCAAATACTCTTCATGGATAGAAAGGTCTCAAGGCCCTCTACAAAAATTTTGAATTATATGACACTGGAGTCTCAGGTTTCCACCTGGGGAGGGGGTTAGTTTACTATAGTTTATAGAGGGAAAATACATTTTTAATCGTACACAGCACCTTTAGTAGGCCATATCCCTGAAATATTCACACAGGGCTATTATGCTTTATGGAGACTGCTTAGGGTTTGGATCACTGTCAGTTTAGACCAGATTATTTGTTTCCAATATTAACTTATTCAACCCTGAAATTTTATAGTGAACCGTTCCAACCATTGAATCAGAAGAGTTCCAATGTGTCTTTAGGGGTGAGTGGGTTATAACTCCACTCAGGGAATGATTGCAATACTGTATCAGACATTTTCAGTTACCATCATTATTAAACAGAAGGACTTTGAACTTAGGTAAAAAAAAATTTAAACTTTCAGAAATAATATTTTATGTACAACACATCATTTTGTGTAACATGGATCACATCTTCCATCTACCTGATATTTCTGATATTAAGGGACTGACTTGATCCTATGCTGCAATAGTGATTTTGGCTTGTATGTGTAGACTGCTTAATCTTTCTCTGTGTTAATTGTGAAATATTTCTGATGATAAAGAATTTTAATCACATTTTTGATCCATTAAAAATGACATTTTTGAAATTGGCCACAATTTGTGGTGATTAGCATTGTGAACTGCCTCCGTAGAACTTTGTAGTTTTATAGCTTTACTGCCGTTCTATCATAAGATTGCACGATTGTGTTACAGTACTAGTGTATCGACTCACAGTAGTAGATTACATCGCTACATGTTACAGGTAAAGTGCCTATGTAACACGCATTGTGATTGGCTGAGTTGATCTAAAAATAGAAGAGAAAAACGTGTGTGCACAGTAAAGCTGTATTTTTTTAGCCTGCCATGCTTGGTCTCATTTTCTTCCGATATTCGACGAATTTAACAACTTCTTCACTGACCTTTGTTGGTGTCATGATAGACCGAACACGTGGAAGCAGAGAACCATGCTGTTCCTCGCACAACTTTGCGATGTTTCCGACAGGTGGATTTACAAACGTCGGCCGCTTTAGATATATTTCCATAGGACACCCCATGCCATCATTGTACATTTTCACTACCCTTTCGCGTACTTTTAGATCGGTTCGTGGCTTTGACATGTCGACATATGATCGGTTGAGGACTGCTTCTAATTTTGGCTGTGATCGGTTGAACCGCTTCTAATTTTGGCGAGATTAAAATAGTAACGTAACGTTACACATGTGCAAACACACATGTAACTTACCGGTAACTTATAATATGCACGCGTTGGCAGCTTGGCGATCGACGATTTTTAGTACTTCCACACTTTTTTATTCAGTATAAAGTTCAAATTCAGAGTTAAATTGACATTTTAAATATACCTTACCATAATTATGAAACTGAACAGTTGTTTTAGCAGATGCTTTCTTCTTGACCTTCATATTTATTCATTAACGGTACCAGTATTATCATGTTTTTAAAAATCAATATTATGTATTCTTCTACAGCTAGTATAACCTGATTGTGTGTTATCTCTTTCCATGTTTGATTTTTTTTTTCAATCATCTTATTTATATATTTACAACAGCTATTTCAGGAAACTCTGTCAGTCAAGTTCGTCACATGTGCTAGGTGTACTACGGAAAAAAAACACCCAACAGTCATGTATATTACAGCGCGAATTCTATATATCAGCGTTATTTATTTTTACATCGTAATACTTCTATTTTACAAATATTAATTTTTCAGATGTTTATCTATGAACATTTGTATTTGTTTCGACCAAGGATTTATAAGTGAGAAGGATTCGTGTCTGTCTCTTTACATTACTAAACACCACGCGAGACGCCTATGAACCGGGAATAAAAACCGTTTTTCTCAACAAATACTTGTCTTATCGAGTCAAACGAAACACCATTGTAAAGTTTATTAAATTTCACGACGTTTATAACTTGCTTTAAAGACGGAATGTTTAGGGGATATGTCTTAAATTTTCGTTAAAAAAAATCGACAGCTCATGAAATGACAGCACCGCTTCAGAAAGTAAGACGGTAACCCTCGCACCCGCAAGCTACATCAAAGGCTGCGCCGGCGGATATCAAAGGAAAATCAGTCGTCGCCCAACGTCACGGTCAGTGCACAAACACAAAAGCGCCTGCCTTGGACTTCCCCAAAACCCAGTGTGACTTATCCTTCTCATATACGTCCTCATATACGTCCTTGTTTCGACGTACTTACAACGTCCCGATTGCACAAATAGGTTGCATTGTGTAACGTTTCTTTATATCCACACTTCAGCCAATCACAATGCGTGTTACATAGACACTTCACCTGTACCATGTAGCGATATAATCTACTACAGTGAGTCGATACACTAGTACTGTAACACAATCGTGCAATCTTATGATAGAACGGCAGTAATCATTGTATATGGTAGTAGATATATAATCAGGGCACCAGGTGGTGTACAGACCTCAGCACTGTAGTGTAGTGTGCACCTTGTAGGATCAGGTTTCATTTTCAACTAATAAGCATTTACTGGCCTGTGTGTTAACGTTAACCCTTGACCTCCATGATGTCTTGGAAGTGTGCAGTTTGGTCACAGGTTATTCGTTTTTCGTGAAGCTCTAGCTTTGAGAAAGAACTATGGTTTCAAAGTACAGAGAAATTATTTTTGCAGTTACAATAACTTTAGGAGACAAGAAGGTTAATGAGATTAATGAAATAGTGGTTTCTATGGTAACTGTGACTGATAAAGAACCTCGGGTTTCTATGGTAACTGTGACCTGATAAAGAACCTCAGGTGTCTATGGTAACTGTGACTGATAAAGAACCTCAGGTTTCTATGGTAACTGACTGATAAAGAACCTCAGGTGTCTATGGTAACTGTGACCTGATAAAGAACCTCAGGTGTCTATGGTAACTGTGACCTGATAAAGAACCTCAGGTGTCTATGGTAACTGTGACCTGATAAAGAACCTCAGGTGTCTATGGTAACTGACTGATAAAGAACCTCAGGTTTCTATGGTAACTGACTGATAAAGAACCTCAGGTTTCTATGGTAACTGTGACCTGATAAAGAACCTCAGTGTCTATGGTAACTGTGACCTGATAAAGAACCTCAGGTGTCTATGGTAACTGTGACCTGATAAAGAACCTCAGGTTTCTATGGTAACTGTGACCTGATAAAGAACCTCAGGTGTCTATGGTAACTGTGACCTAATAAAGAACCTCAGGTGTCTATGGTAACTGTGACCTGATAAAGAACCTCAAGTTTTCTATGGTAAATGTGACCTGATAAATAACCTCAGGTTTCTATGGTAACTGTGAATTGATAAAGATGGAACCTCTCTGTTATAGTAACAATGTAGGGAGACAAGTGTACCACTAGGAACCTAGTGCATGATTTCTATGGTAACAACAATTGTCCAAATAACACATCTGCTTTAAACAAAAGGTGCCAATAAAAATATGTTTATAAATAGTTACCTGTAGAATAACTAGATATGAGAGTCTAATGTTCCTTGTGGTGGTAACTTGTCTCTGGTTGACCTTGGTTCAGACAATATATGGGTATTTTGGTTAAGATGGATATGTATAATGTGTGTCCATGTTTATAGAACACACGGTTAGATGTTAGCATGTTAAAGAAGTTTTCCTTGTATGCTTTCCTCTTGTGATGCATAGCTGTGATAGGTATTTCTGGTTTTGTCTAATTTTTACCGATTTTCCCTACCGGTGTACAGTTAATAATCAGATACATTATGGGGGGGTTTTATCCCCTAGAAAAAAAAACAACTCAACAATTGTTTATGTTGATGGATTCATCTTACAATATTCCAAAATATCTGATTTTACAAGTTTCTGAAGGATGTTTCCGTAAAGTTAACATATTTTATCTACTAAAAAATGCAACAAATTTATCAAAATTGACCTAAGAAGTTAACACATACAAAGTACACATGATCAATCAATAGATCTGCTTATCTCCCTTGCCATTGGTTCTTAAATTATCTCCCTTTCATGGAAAATATTCAGCCAAAAACTTTTCTCTAAAAAGTACAAGTAAAACAGTTATACAATATTGAGACTGGTGTTAGACGACCTGAAATAAAAACACAAAACTTAATTAATAAATGCCAAATTCACCATAATTTTATGCCATCTAGCCGTGCTTGTTAGGTCAGCTGACCCGAAGGGTCAGGATGACCTATAGTCATCATGTTTCGTCCGTCGTCGTGCGCCGTCCGCCGTCCGCCGTGCGCCGTCCGCCGTGCGTTAACTTTTCACATTTTGAACTTCTTCTCAAGTTTGACCAGTGGGATTGAGCTGAAACTTACCTGAAATGATCCTGAGATGGTCCTGACAAAGTGTTGTTATTTTTCGGGTCGATCCGAAATCCAAGATGGCCGCCACAGCCGCCATCTTGAAAACACATTTTAAACTTCTTCTCAAGTTCTACCGGTGCGATTTGGCTGAAACTTGCATGAAGTGATCCTGACATGGTCCCGACAAAGTGTTGTTATTTTTCGGGTCGATCCGAAATCCAAGATGGCCGCCACAGGCGCCATCTTGAAAACACATTTTGAACTTCTTCTCAAGTTCTACCGGTGCGATTTGGCTGAAACTTGCATGAAATGATCCTGACATGGTCCCGACAAAGTGTTGTTATTTTTCGGGTCGATCCGAAATCCAAGATGGCCGCCACAGCCGCCATCTTGAAAACACATTTTAAACTTCTTCTCAAGTTCTACCGGTGCGATTTGGCTGAAACTTGCATGAAATGATCCTGACATGGTCCCGACAAAGTGTTGTTATTTTTTGGGTCGATCCGAAATCAAAGATGGCCGCCACAGCCGCCATCTTGAAAACACATTTTGAACTTCTTCTCAAGTTCTACCGGTGCGATGTGGCTGAAACTTGCATGAAATGATCCTGACATGGTCCCGACAAAGTGTTGTTATTTTTCGGGTCGATCCGAAATCCAAGATGGCCGCCACAGCCGCCATCTTGAAAACACATTTTAAACTTCTTCTCAAGTTCTTCCAGTGGGATTTGGCTGAAACTTGCATGAAATGATCCTGACATGGTCCCGACAAAGTGTTGTTATTTTTCGGGTCGATCTGAAATCCAAGATGGCAGCCACAGTCTCCATCTTGAAAACACATTTTGAACTTCTTCTCAAGTTCTACCGGTGCAATTTCGCTGAAACTTGCATGAAATGATCCTGACATGGTCCAGACAAAGTGTTGTTATTTTTCGGGTCAATCCGAAATCCAAGATGGCCGTCACAGCTGCCATCTTGAAAACACATTTTGAACTTATTCTCAAGTTCTACCGAAGGGATTTGGCTGAAACTTGCATGAAATGATCCTGACATGGTCCAGACAAAGTATTGTTACATCTCTGGTTGATCCCAAATCGAAGATGACTACCATGACACTATATCTAATTAATTTCCTATATTTAAAGGCCCTTGGGCCTCTTGTTTGAAATAAAATTTGTTGAAAGAAATTGAAAATGATCCTGACATGATCCTGACAAAGTGACACCATATATAATTAATTTTACCATTGTCAAGGTAGTCAGATGACCGTTAAGGCCCTTTGGGCCTCTTGTTAGAGATGTTATGAAGTATTTGACCAATGTTCCATTTGTTTTTCATCTGCCAGTTTTACAAACGATCATGTGACTGTATCAATGTTATTTTGTATTTGGATATTTACAGTTATCTCCTCCTGTTGATGTGTTTGCAAGCTTAATGTCATACTTTTCTGAGAAAACAACACAAGTTTCATTCTCAAAATAATGACATCACAATCGATACCTACCTGCAAGAGAGGTTGCTTTGAGATATGCAATGACAGGAAAGAGTTGGTAAAAAAGAAAACATAGGGTAATGTTTACATGACAAAGGTGGAGGGAATCCCCAAAACCTATTCCCTGTCCATGTAGATTATTGTAAATATAGTATCACTGTACTCGGAAGTATTTATAACATCTGCTCCATTAACTGTAACTTAATTTAGGGGTTAGAAGATTGTTAACACTTAAATGTTATCCTTGTATAATTCTGTATCAAATTATTTATATAATTACAAATGGCTTTGATAGTTATTTATCTATTTAAATATAAATGATAATTCAACGACTTATAAATGTATACTTTCTGTAATATAAGTTCTTTTTTCCTGATGATTTACAACAGTGTGAGTGGAATCTTTAACTAGAATTTACATATTTGATTGTAATATAGCAAATCGTTGAATTTCTCTGCAAAATTATAAACTTCAACTTGATTTAATTAATAATTATTAGTTTCTCATTGTTAACAAGTTGTTGAATGTTATTTTAGATAATTTTCCTTTCTTTTTTCTGTTTTAAAAAGCTTGATGAATGAAATGATGATGTGACATTTGAAGGTTTTTTCATTCCTTTGTAAGTGAGCAAATACAAGTGTGAACCAGTTTTTCTAGGTATGTACATCCAGTTACTCTCTTCTACACATACATTAAAAAGTTTATTCTCTCAAATGGACATTTGTCTTGTTTCTTTGTTAAACAAATCCATCGAGGTGTTAACTGGACCAGAGATGTCTGTTTTGAGCTGGCTTCTCGACAAGAGTGGGACTTATGGAATCGTTCAGGCCTCGGTGTTAGCGCCGGTGTCGTTGGAAAGGACCAATTATTGGGCAAGTTTTGAAATGCTGCTATCCCTAATGACTGACCATGATTTCTAAAATAATTTGAAATTGCAAGTATTGTGATGGGTATGGACAATCATTATAAGGGAGTAAATGCTGGATTTTGAAAATTTCAGAAAATCAAGAGAAATGGGCAGCTTAAGGTTTCAGTGCAAGGGATGAAATACTGTTATCCATCACAAATGACATTGATTTCTACAATGTATGTAACAAATATGAGTTAGAATTGTTGTCATAGGTATGGACCATTATCAACAGGAGAAAATGCAGGATTTTAAGAATTTCAAAAGGACCAATGGACAGAAATGGCCAGGTAAAAGTTTTGGTGCCAGTCGGGCGCCCTGCTGGGTGTATTTGATGTATTTCCCTTTACTACCTTGTATATTGCCCTAATGTCCATATGTTACCAATGCAAAGACGTTGATTGGCATTTGACAGATCCCTTCAGTAATTTATGTGAAAAAGCGGTAACTATCAAAATCAAAGATGGCGGCAGGTCGGCCATATTGTTGACCGATCAGTTACAAAATGCAATAAGCACAACTAGGGTCCTAGGGGAACCTACATGTGAAATTTGAGAAGGATCCCTTCAGTACTTTCTGACAAAAAGCTTTAACAAACCCTTATTATATAAATCCAAGATGAGGGCTATCGGCCATCTTATTGACTGATCTGTCTCAAAATGCAATTGCACAACTATCTAAAACAAGAGATCCCAGCGAGGTCTTGGCACCTACCAAAGAATGATTTAAGTCTGACATTTGAAAGAGGGATTTTTTATCTGCTTTTGAAACTTTTTCCAACACACTAAAAATAAAATTTAAGTCCGATCACTTCAGTACTTTCTGAGAAATAGCTGTACCAAACTTCAATTATCAAAATCCAAGATGGCGGCCTGTTGGCCATCTTATTCACCGATCAGTCCAAAAATGTAGCTATAGGGCCCAAGGGAAACCTGCATCTATAATTTGAAACAGGTGCCTTCATTACTTTCTCCGAAATAGCGATAACAAACTTCAATATCAAAATATAAGATGGCAGCCTATCAACCATCTTGTTAAACAATCGGTCCCAAAATGCAATATGCACTAACTATCAAAATCCAAGATGGCTGTCTGACGGCCATCTTGTTGATCGATCGGTGAGAAAACAATATGCACAACTAGGTCTCTAAGGGAACCTACACATGAAATTTGAGAATGATCCATTCAAGACTTTCTGAGAAATAGGATAACAAACTTTAACTATCAAAATCCAAGATGGCTGTTTGGCGGCCATCTTGTTGACCGATCGGTCCCAAAACGCAATATGCACAACTAGGTCCCTAGGGGAACCTACACATGAAATTTGAGAATGATGCATTAAGCACTTTCTGAAAAAAAGCGATTACAATCTTTAACTATCAATATCCAAGATGGCTGCCTGGCGGCCATGTTGTTGACCGATCGGTCCCAAAATGCAATATGCACAACTAGGGTCCTAAGGAAACCTACAAATGAAATTTGAGAATGATCCATTCAGGACTTTTTTGAGAAATAGCGATCACAAACTTTTTATTAAAATCCAAGATGGCTGCCTGGCGGTCGTTTTGTTGAGTGATCAGTCCCCAATCTCAATATGCACAGTTAGGGCCCTAGGGGAACCTACACATGAAATTTGAGAATGACCCATTCACAACTTTCTAAGAAATATCGATGTTACGAACTTTAACTATCAAAATCCAAGATGGCTGTCTGACGGCCATCTTGTTGACCGATCGGTGAGAAAACACAATATGCACAACTAGGTCTCTAAGGGAACCTACACATGAAATTTGAGAATGATCCATTCAAGACTTTCTGAGAAATAGGATAACAAACTTTAACTATCAAAATCCAACATGGCTGTTTGGCGGCCATCTTGTTGACCGATCGGTCCCAAAACGCAATATGCACAACTAGGTCCCTAGGGGAACATACACATGAAATTTGAGAATGATGCATTAAGCACTTTCTGAAAAAAAAGCGATTACAATCTTTAACTATCAATATCCAAGATGGCTGCCTGGCGGCCATGTTGTTGACCGATCGGTCCCAAAATGCAATATGCCGACTAGGGTCCTAAGGAAACCTACAAATGAAATTTGAGAATGATCCATTCAGGACTTTTTTGAGAAAAAGCGATCACAAACTTTTTATTAAAATCCAAGATGGCTGCCTGGCGGTCGTTTTGTTGAGTGATCAGTCCCCAATCGCAATATGCACAACTAGGGCCCTAGGGGAACCTACACATGAAATTTGAGAATGATCCATTCTCAACTTTTTAAGAAATAGCGATAACGAACTTTAACTATCAAAAACCAGATGGCGGCCTGGCGGCCATCTTGTTGACCGATCGGTCCCAAAAAGCAATATGCACAACTAGGTCCCTAGGGGAACCTACACATGCAATTTGAGAATGATGCATTAAGCACTTTCTGAGAAAAAGCGATAACAATCTTTAACTATCAAAATCCAAGATGGCTGCCTGGCGGCCATGTTGTTGACCGATCGGTTCCAAAACGCAATATGCACAACTAGGTCTCTAGGGAAACCTACATATGAAATTTGAGAATGATCCATTCAGGACTTTTTGAGAAATAGCGATAACAAACTTTAACTATTAAAATCCAAGAATGCTGCCTTGCGGTCGTCTTGTTGAGTGATCAGTCCCCAATCTCAATATGCACAGTTAGGGCCCTAGGGGAACCTACACATGGAATTTGAGAATGACCCATTCACAACTTTCTAAGAAATATCGATGTTACGAACTTTAACTATCAAAATCCAAGATGGCTGCCTGGCGGCCATCTTGTTGATCGATCGGTCCCAAAACGCAATATGCACAACAAGGTCCCTAGGGGAACCTACACATGAAATTTGAGAATGATCCATTCACAACTTTCTAAGAAATAGTGATAACGAACTTTAACTATCAAAATCCAAGATGGCTTTTTGAGAAATAGCGATAACAAGAATTGTTAACGAACGGACGGACGGACGACGGACGAAAAGCGATTTGAATATCTGATGATGGTGGGCTAAAAATAAACCGATCAAAGTGCCAAGGCCACTTATAGATGCTGTGAATGAAGGACTCAAACAAAGGAATAAAACAATGGGTTTATCATTTTATAATTTATATTAAATTTAGTTAACATGTTGTAGAACATTGTATTTGTATAATGTACAATGTTGAATTTTGGAGTTAAACAAAAGATATTTATTATTTTATTATTATCAAAGTTGATTCAACCACCATAAGTTAAATAGGTGGTTTTTTCCTGAAATGACTGAAATATGTTTTATATATTAAAATTTCTTATATCTGAAATAAGTAGATTTATTAAACCAATAAATCTGGTAAAAATCTGAGTTCTATTTTCTTTTAATACATGTAAGTAATCTATATACACATATTAATTACTGAAATAATCAATTTGATCAATGTCTCTTTAAAAGAAAAGAAGAAAATAAGTTAATAGATTTCCGGATTATGTAGTGATTTCCTTGTTAGAAAGACTAACAAGGCTGCTTGCAAGTGTATCACTTTGCTTTGCCGACTTTTGACTTAAACAGTTATAAATCATGGCCAGATACTTTTGTCAAATAAAAAGTCATCATTTGGTTACCTATTACAACAATCCTTTGATGTTATGAAACATTGCTACAAATATATTGTGTATGTTTGAACAAGTCTTTCACTACGGTAATATAGTAATGACGTTTAAAGGGAGGAAACTCGAGCTTTCACATCTCTAGAAGGAAGAGAGCGTTGTAATTTCATCAGCTATAATTCGGATTACTACGGTATTATAGCAGTGAACATTACGACCGTACATGTTTTCAGAAAAAAAAAAAGATGGAATTAATGTTGATTAGAGATTGACACCTCATGTATAATTTCTCTATGTATTTGTTTGATTTGATCTTAAAGTGAATAGTCGGGCAAAGAAAACCAGTCTAAATGCGTTCATTGGCCTTCCAAAAGTTCTCACATATTAATACGACGGTCAAGTTCTGCTTAGTTTCCCAGTTCTGACAATTAAAGTAAAGAAAAGTTGAAAGCATTGAAAGCGAGGCTGCGTGGGAATGTAACGTTTTAGAATTTCCATTTAATTTCTTCGTACGCAGACAGATTTTGACGAGAGATTTTTTATTTTTCCATTTCATAATAAGTTATACTGGATACATTCACACCATTTTACCGACTTAAGCCATCCTTGCCCGACTGTTCACTTTAAATGAGCTACACGATGTTTCAATAGAGATTCTACAAAGTACGGGTCATGACACCTCCAAAGGAGATTGTGGATGAACACAGTTATAGGTACTGTTTACCACCACAAGCGTAGATTTTGTGATTTTGGCTTGGTTTTTGAGGTACCCATTAGAGGCAAGACGACAATTCGACTGGACAGGGAAATGTCTACATAGCATATTTTTCGTAAATTTCCCGATTCATCAAGCCATAACTTCGTCAATACTTGGCCAATTTTGTTCATCAAGCACTCGATGGAAACAAGGATTCATATACGTCCTTGATGGAAAGATAAATTATTTCTCCTTAAGGTAAGATATGCGTCAATGGTGTATAGAACCCATTTATTAAGATAATCACGGATTTAGAAAAAATAGGTCCATTTGTCTCGACCGCCGAGTTCATACCCTTGATACTATAATATATATATGTATACTATCAGTTAAAAAAATCGTGGCAGGTCCCTGTGGTTGGACACATGTAAAAATCAAAGAATTTTCGTCAATGGTTAAATCATTGTTGCCTTAAAGTAATAGTTCTGTTGTATTAGGATGATTTAGGACAGCAAAGGAACGATTACGAAGATCGGAAAAAAGTCTGCAATGTAATAAAAAATGTTCGTTATTTTCATCAACTTGACAGTAGGAGCAAAGCGGACTGTTTATTAGATTCCTACGGAGCAAATAATACTTAAGTGAACTGCACTCCATCCTCAGTCTCGCATGGTGAATCTGATCCAATCTAATGCCGATAAGATAATATGGTGGGACTTGGAATTTTTGTGCGTTTAAATGAGTTTTGAGGGACTGATTTTGATTTCATCAGGAAGTGCATTCCAAAGATTTATTGCATATGGCAGAAAGGATTTCATGAAAAGGCTTGTGCGACAGGAGACCATGAACTATTTTATGAAAGTGGATTATCTTGTGATGTTTACAGTACGTCATTGCTCTAGGGGAAGCCAGCCTGTGTCGAGATATAGTTTTACCCTACTAGCAAGACTAGTTCCACCAGTAACTATCCGTGCTGCTCTTCTAACATATCTGATTGCGTTTTGGTAAGGTTGTCCCATATTATGTCGCCATATTCAAAAATTGGGCGAATCAGAGAAAAATACAGAGATTGAAGGGATGCACGATCTAAAGTGAACTTAAATTACGTAACATGTTTAGTTTGGGTGAAATTTTAGATTTGAGGTAATTGATGAATTCTTGATACACTGGTTTTATGTAATATGAACGGTATATTCTATTGTAAACCAGGGAATTATAAGTGTATACAACATTGTACAACAATCACATGATGGTCCATCGCTAACTTACCTGTGGACTGATATATGTAAATCTGACGTGTGCTAATCAACAAAACGTGACAGGTCACTAAACACCTTTCTGACGTAATCCGGTAACCCCCCTAATTAGCCAGGGTTGACCACTGCAGTATACAGTTAAAGAGATTAACGCAGCATGACATTGGCTATTGGGAAGTATTCTGATTTTGATACTTGATATCTGCTATTTGAAACAGACATAGACATCTTCAGTCTCATTTTCTTTTCAAGCAAAGACACCAATGAATGAACTTGAGCGAAATATCAACAAGTCGTCGGATGTAAGTTGTATTATATGAAAGCTGCATGTATTTCGTCAAAAAATAGATGGATCTAAAAATATCACTCCTGCTAAATTATAAATATTTGTAATATGACGGTTCTCAAAACTTGGTACACTGTATATAGAATTAAATCAGCTAAATCACAGTAGAATTAAATGACAAACATATATACTGGTAATTAAACCATGGTATTATATGTGCATTCAATAAATAGATGCTCCACCGCCGACAGAGCATAAATGATGTTCATCATTTGAACAATAATTGGTGTTTAATCGTGTAAATAATAGTCTAATTAACACAGAAAATAATATAAAATAATTTATTTTGCCTTTGGTGCATGCGCAATCAGTACTTCATTCCATATAGGATATAGTGCCACGGATTTTTTTCGGGATGCAAATAATTATTTTTCATATGTTAAACTTGAAGTAAAATTAGAAGCTCCACCTTTTCAATGGTGATAATGGTGTAAAGTAAGTATTTTTTGTAACCGAAGAAAAATACTAAATCGTGTGCTCCTGTTTTAGATAGTGAAAAAACACCATTTGTCAGCGGTGGAGCATCTTTAAGTCACACGATCAATTTCAGACATAACGCAAAAACAATTCTGTTTAAAATAATATCTTATTCGTATGGACAGGTTTTATGAAAAATGGGTTTGACCAGTAGACATTAGACGACCCAAATCGGGTTTTGGATAACATAAAAAGATTATATACGTCCTTGATATAATATTCATGTACATGTATATGTGGTTTCAACCACCGCAGCTATACAACGAACATGGATTATTATGAACATTTTATTGTGTTTAATTATGCAGTAATCGCGCAAAGTTTATTTATCTATTTTATGACAGGTACATCAATATTTGTATGGTATTAATCACAGGGATCTGAGAATTAGTTACAGATTATATAATCATGGACCCACCAGACACAGGGATCTGAGAATTAGTTACAGATTATATAATCATGGATCCATCAGACACAGGGATCTGAGAATTAGTTACAGATTATATAATCATGGACCCACCAGACACAGGGATCTGAGAATTAGTTACAGATTATATAATAATGGACCCACCAGACACAGGGATCTGAGAATTAGTTACATTTTTTTTTTTTGAGAATTAGTTACAGATTATATAATCATGGATCCATCAGAGTGCCGTAAGACCGTTTTAAGACGTTTTAGAGGTCTAGATAAAAAAACCGTTAAAAATCATACTCTAACTGGTACAATATACGAGAAGGGTGGACAGCCTTAGACTCCAAATTTCTAACCCGCCCATCTTTAGCGGCTATGATAACACATTGCTAGTATATCGTCATAAAACGGTTACTACCGTTGGAAAGAGCGATAATTTTCCTTTCAAAATCATCCTGTACATCTATACAAGTGCCGTCATTAAGACGATATAAGCCCCATTATGACAAACACCTTGTCTTTTTGCCCCCCCCCCCCCCCCCCCCCCCCCCCCATTTTCGCCGACTGAAATGTTCTAAAAATGCATATTTGAAAGAAAAATGGGTCCTCCTGCACATTTTTCGTTCTTCATTCTAAAAAATTTTCCGCTGCGCGGCGCATTTCCTAAAACGTTCAAGCACATAATGTTCAAACTTTTAATAGCAGAAATTCAATACACATGAACTACACTGAAAATGTCCATTAAGGGATTTTACGTACTTCATTTGTATTTCAAAAAATGTCTCTTAAAAGATTATACTTTGCTTATATGTCTTAGCAAGACAATTAATTCATTATTATTTTGAGTTCAGATCGAGCAGGGTTGCATAATGATATAACGACACTATTATCACAATTATCATTTCTAAATGCATGTTACTTTAAATCGAAAAATTAACATGGTAAGAACGCTTTAAAATCATTAAAATACATCGTAAAACTCATCTCAGCCATTCTAATCGTAATTTTTTTCTCGGGGGAGACCCCCGGACCCCCCAAACACCAAAATCTCGCGCCTTCGGGCGCTCATAAATTCATCCAAATGCATCGTAAAACTCATCTTAGCCAATCTAAATCGTAATATTTTTTCCCAGGGGAAACCCCGAACCCCCCAAACACCAAAATCTCGCGCTTGCAAAATTATCAAAATACATTGTAAAACTCACCTCAGCCATTCTAAATCGTAATATTTTTCCCGGGGTCGACCCCCAGACCCCAAAATCTCGCGCCTTCGGCGCTCACACGCTAATTTGCGTATTCGCTAATTTGGCCAATTTGCGTATTCGCTAATTTCCTTTTAGCGACCCCACTGTCAATAAATGTGCACAAGGATTATATTTAATGATATATAAAAAAGTATGTAAAGTATATATGGTTGTGTGTTGAATTAATCTCCTCCTGTAGGTGCGGCGGGGGGGGGGGGGGGGGGGGGGGGGTTTCAATTTTGCCCCCCCCCCAATTTGCCCCCCCCCCCCATTACGTTTCATCTTCCTACCTGTTACCTCTTCTTAGACACCGTTGTTAGCTGGTTCGAGCTAGTTGTGGCGCGTTTTATTCATTTAATAAATAGTTGTCCGGTTGTGCCATATAAAAACTGGGGTAAAACTTGCATGGTACTGAATTCCAGTGAGTGTAATCAAGGAGGTAGATAAGAAATCATTGGTCTAATTAACCAAAAAATATTAGTATATATAGAATTATTACTTTTGCTTTTTCTACATGAGCAATCAGTACTGGATTTTTTTCGGTGGATGCAATTTTAAAATTAGATTATTTTATCTTGGGTAAAATAAGAAGCTCGAACTTTTCAATGGTGGTAATGATTAAGTTCTTTACACTTGTAACCGAAGAAAATACTAATTCGTCTGCTCCTGATTTTGATAGAGAAAAATAACATTCGTCAGCGGTGGAGCTTTCTGTAATGCATTTTTATACCGTACGTAGTTACCTCCCCCTCATTGAGTTACTTCCCGCATTACGTGTCAGCGCCAGCCACGTCCTCAGCCGCCATTGTAGGAACGTGGATCGGTTAGCACAGCAGCCAAGATGAATATTTTTAGGCTTGCGGGGGATATGTCCCATTTATTAGCAATTTTATTGTTGCTACTTAAAATGTGGAAAACAAGATCTGTCGCAGGTAAGTTGGCACTTGAAATTCCAACACAATCATGACTTTACAAAGTTGTTTTGACCCGACATGCCTGACGTGGCCCTAAATAATAACCGGCCGGCTGATCAGTATGATCAAACATTTTGTTGTTAATTGTAGGCTCATTTGTTGCCTTTATGTTCCGGATTCATCATTGAGTCACTTGTATTTTAATGAAATGTTACGAAGATGCCGTCTCTTGATTTAATTATGTTGTAAATAAAACGATATTTTGGTAATATAACTGTCGTTGACAGGTAAACAACCCACATATTGTAACAGCAGGTTGTCAGTCACCGTTACCGATTTGGTAAAGCTGTTGTCTATGGTATGTGATTCAGTAGCTATTGAATACAGGAAAACAGATATTGAGATGAATGCTAAACAGCATGACAAAATTTAATTATTGGTGTCATATTTAACCCCCCCTCCCACCTCGACAGGTTACATACAGTCTGCATTTTAATTATATTACGTGGCAAGCTGCTGCATAGTTGGTTAAAATGATTATTTGTACATGTAAGTGCTAAACAGACTGTTTCTTAAATGAAGTGATTTACATGTAAATTGTGTTATTAGGTTAGGAACCACAGTACCCCAGAAAGTCGAGACAGTCAGACGATCTTGCTTTACAGAGAAAAATATGATCGTTAATGATATGTTCTAAATTATATATAGAAAAAGTCAAACGGTTCAACAAGGCATTGACATCTGTTATTTTATCAAAAAAATCTTCCTGTTTACTGTTCCGTACAGACCTGTTGATCTATGTGACCACTCTGAAGATTATAAAAACTCGCATGTTTTGGTTAAATTCAGTCATGTAGTCATTATTTAGCTTTAGGAATATCAGAACAATATAAAAGTGCTCATAAGGGTTAAAAGAATGACGTATTGATTAGTGGTGTATCGATAACCACAAACATAAATTAAATTGAGTCTGACTAGACATTGATTCGATGATCGATTATGCCTATGAAAAATTAATTAAATTTTTTTTATTGAAATGTTATTGTTAATGTGTTGCAAATGATCGTATACATACGTTTGTATTCAATGTTTTTGTGTTAAAAAAACCCAACATGAAACTCATTTTTTGTGTGATGTTCTTTGTCGCTTCACTTCAAGTCGACATTGAAGCGTGTTAAATCCTTACATAATCATGGTCAGTGCAGTGTTTTGAATGTAGGATAATTTACAGAGAGGTCGACAGCGCATTTATTCTGTCATTGCATATTACAGAGTTAGCTCCCTTGCGGGTAGGTATTGATTGTTACGTCATTATTTAATTTTGTGGACGCAATTTATGTCGTTTTCTCTCGCAAACACATTACACCACAATTAATACCTACCTGCAAAAAAAAAAGGGCAGATAACTATGTAAATATGCAAATACAGAATAGCACTATGACAAATGCATAAATTGTCCATCGGGAGAAACACTTTCATTTTCACTTTTAGGCAAGTGCATGTTACCAGAGTCATAAAATAGACAGAAAAAAAATTTAAATCTGCACTCTATCAGGAAAATACATATTATAATTCAAAATGCACAACCAAATTTGTTTGGATACAAGCGTTGTCAATTTGATTGTCTGCATAAGACCAGAAAGGTTATAGTTGCTGTGATTTATTGAAATACTTTTATTCATCGTATAAACGTCTTTCCTTTTCATTCAAGTTATTGTTTACTAACCAAAATAACATTATTTTATATTCATTGGTAAGATATATATTTTTTTGAAGTTTTTGGGAAGTCTGATATTAGCTTAAACTTCAATTATTTTTAGCATACATCACCGATAATCGATTATCGATTGATGTTAGAAGACCGATAATCGATCTTCAATATTAGAGTGATTCCCAGCAATAGTATAAATCAGAGGTTATATTTTCCGGATGCCCACAATTACAACAAGTGTACTATTATGTCTTCTCAAAATTGTTTGTGAAGAAAACAAGCAAGTGATTTGGGTTTCTTTGTTGATAACCAATTTGTTTGGTTGCTACATGTAAATGTGTGCTATGAGGCTGTATTGCTCATTTTGTGTAATGTTTACTTGATTGGAGAGCTACATTTTACCAGTGAGTTCTGTAACGTAAAGTATCCTGTATAGGGCCACCAACATAGTCTATTACATGTGAAAGGTGTATGTTGTTAAGTGTTTATTCAGGGCAAGAAAGTTATTTTGAAATCCACTTGCCCGAATTTAAGATTTTAGTCTAATTTTACCCAAAACAGGGTAATTAACATTAAACCGGGGAAGTTTACACCAATTTTCACTTACCCGGAAGCATATTTTACCAGTCTCGGCCCATCGGACCTTGGATATTTCTTGCCCTGTTAGTATTGTGATAATGCTTTGAAATTCATGTTTACAGTATAGAAACTAATAGTAGGATAACTTAATATGATTATAATGTTTATTTAAGATTAACAATATAAACTCATAAGTTGTTTGTATCTTTTGTTGCAGGTATATCAGGGAAAAGCCAGATTCTGTTTGCTATGGTATTTGCAACCCGGTACCTTGATCTATTTACATCCTTCATCTCCGTATATAACACAAGCATGAAGCTGTTTTTCATCGTATCCTCCTTCCTGACAGTGTATTTGATGTATTTCAAGTTCAAGGCCACGTATGATAGTAACCATGACACTTTCCGAGTCTTGTTTTTAATTGCACCTGTTGGAGGTCTGGCTTTCCTCGTCAACCATGAATTTTCACCTATGGAGGTAAATCATTTAAAATTGATTGACAGATGAAGTTTTCTTTTTATTATTGATTTTAAATTAATTTATTGTTACATTGTTACCTTATTCAAACAAAAGTGTCTGGATGCTAATTAAATAAAACCTACAAAAATCTGAAGGCACTGAAAGAGATAGACCCATTAAGTTTCTCAGTAGCAAATTTGGCCGGAGTAAATGGCTACATATTAAGTGATGGTAGTTTGTATTAATTGTTAATCATTATTATTAAAATTTCAAATGATTATTTCTGTACAGATTCTCTGGACATTTTCCATCTATCTCGAGTCTGTGGCCATCTTACCCCAGCTGTTTATGGTCAGTAAGACCGGTGAAGCTGAGACAATAACCAGCCATTACTTGTTTGCCTTGGGCTCCTACAGAGGGCTGTACCTCCTGAACTGGGTCTACCGATACTACTTTGACGGGTTCTTTGACCTGATTGCCGTTGTAGCGGGAGTTGTGCAAACCGTTCTTTATTGTGATTTCTTCTATTTGTATATCACAAAGGGTACGTCATTTTCTTTACAACTCAAACACAATGTTCCCATATCACGTCAATGTTCCCAAATCATGTCAATGTTCCCATATCATGTCAATGTTCCCATATCATGTCAATGTTCCCATATCTTGTCAATGTTCCCATATCATGCCAATGTTCCCAAATCATGTCAATGTTCCCAAATTACGTCAATGTTCTTATATCACGTCAGTAATACCATATCATGTCAATGTTCCCATATCATGTCAATGTTCCCATATCATGTAAATGTTCCCAAATCATGTCAATGTTCCCATATCATGTCAATGTTCCTATATCATGTAAATGTTCCCAAATCATGTCAATGTTCCCACATCATGCCAATGTTCCCAAATCATGTCAATGTTCCCAAATCATGTCAATGTTCCCACATCATGTCAATAATTCCATATCATGTCAATAGTTAATGCAACTCTTTGACATCACCATATTTGATGCCAATTGATATCCTACTTACAATTTTGAATACAATTAAACTAGTATGAAGTTTTGATCCAGACAGAATGAATGAATATTTCACTTAAAACTATATTTATTTCAGGAAGTGTATATTTCTTTGCTAGGAAAAAAGATTTGAAAACTGTTTGGGTTGAGACAAGAGGGAAAACTCTTTACAATAAACAGGATTTTGTCACCTTTTGCATGCCTCTTTAAGTTTCCAATCCAAATGTAATTGATAGGCTTTAAAAGTGTGCATCAGAGATATTGTGCCTCATTATGCTGCAAATATTTTGGATGCACACCTCCCATCTAGTCATGTCCAGTCATCAATTATTTTGATAAATTGCAAGTTATTCGGACAAAAACACTATTTGTAATATTCTTTTGGCCAAACCAATTGTACCGGTTTAGGTAAAGACTGCCTTTGAACTATTTCAGGCAAAGGATCACTACTGTTTACAAATAACGAGATTGTTTTCAAGGATGCCCCCTTGCTGGAAGTTTAAAAGGTTAGATTGCATTTTCAGTATCACCATTAATCTTGAAAGGGTTTTTTACTTGGTAAGGGCTGCCAGACTCCTTATTTATTTTGTCTAGAAGCTTGCATTTAGCTGTAGTTATTCAGAAATGAATAAAGTACTAAAAAGCTTGTCTGAATTGGTCACTAACACCTTCATTGAAATGGCAAGGATATTTTGGAAGGTTTGAAGTGACCTTGGCTGATTATAGCCAGAATAAGGACATTAAAACCCATTAATCAATTAAAGTTTGGGGATAATATTCAGGTCTAAGAAATTATAATCATCACTGGGAGCTATCCACTACATATATCAGCAATATATCAGAGCCTGTTTGAAGACAAATTTTATTTAATAACCCTTGTAATACTAAAAGAGCAATTCTACAAAACAGACCTGTACTGACTGGCCTGCTATCGAAAGACTGTAGAATGTTCTGAAGATTAAAAATTCTTTTGAAATGACTGTCAAAGACCGATAATTGGGCTGTATACTATTTGTAATGAAGAGTACTTAAGATTTCCTTGGTACTTGTATCTATTTCTTGGACTGCATGGGGCTACAACAGACATGGGACACCAGTATTAACAAAACATTATCAATATAATCTGCTATTTTAATGCTGCAATTTGCACTGTACCTGTAATTTGCATAGGTGCTCTCGAAACTAAAGGTTAATTTAAGATTACATGTGCATATGCATTCAGATTTTTTTTTTATTTGCATTTTGCTAATTTTTGCCTTAACACTGATGAATGATATGTTAATTTAAAAGATTTTTCTCTTGGTTTGAAATTAAATACTTTAATTCAAAACTTTTGTTTTTAAATTTTCATTAATGCAAATTTACTCCGGTATAAATAAGTTAAAAGCTTTTAAAGAATAGTCTATTGCTATCCTAAAAATACAAATTATGTAATTTTCAAAATAAAACTTGTATAAGGGGGGAAAATGCTTTGCATGTATGTTTTACTTTTGTTTGTGTGTCTGGGATTTCATGTTAATTGTTGGAGATTACTGCTGTTAATTTTAACAATATATTGTTATCTGGCATTTATAGACAAACTTCATAGCCATCTCAATGACCTTTTATGCATGAGCTTTCTTTACACTTAAATGCTGTCTTTCAAAATCTCTTTATGAACAATTAAATTAAATGCTTACTGTCAAAATCCTTTCAATATTTCACAACATTAAACAAGAACTAGTCTTCAATGTGTAAATCACATTTTTTCATGGCAGGACAACTTCTTTTTGGATAAAACATGGTCATTTTTTGTAATATCTAAAAAAAAAGTTGTTACTTCCGTGATTGGATCTTGTTTATATGTTTATTACAATTTCACTTGTATAGGAAAAGTGAAATTGGTTTTTTTTCATATATATATTTTTACATCTATTTTTTAAGCCCGGTGTGAATTTTCTTTCTGACATTGTCTCAACCCAAACAAGTTATGATATGTTTACATGAGTTGTATTGATGAAAGCGATATTGCTGGACTAATTTCCACCTTTTGTTTTACAGTAATGCGAGGCAAGAAGATATCTCTACCAGCATAAGCATTAAAGTTCAAATTAGAGGATCGAAGCTGACTGGGTGAAGGAATCTGTACTGCTCCAAGATTTGGCTACATTATATTAGGCAGATATATGAAGTCTTGTGACACTTTTAGTGGACATGTTTGTATTTAACATCAAGGAAAAAAGACCAAATTGATAAATAATGTGTATGTATATAGAACATAACATATATCAAGATATTTTCTTGGACTGGTTTATTTATTGAGTATTTGAAACAGTACAAAAGATTTTTCTAAAAGCTGGTGTGAAATTTTCAGTTTGTAACCAAAAGCAATGATTGCAGTCATTTTGTCTGTTAGACTTGAGATTGTCTATATGCAGTGAGAATGGTGCGTGAGACGTTCTGGTGTGTTTTGGTGCTGCTGAGGATAAAACAATAGAAATATTTTATTGTTCTATACAGCATTACTTAGTGTAGTAGATAGCTTGTGACATATTCAAAGAGATTTTGTCTCTCCTTGGTCATCTTACGAAATTTATTTGCAATATAAAGACAGAAAAAAATATTTAGTAATGTGCTTTAGATTTAGGATACACAGTGCATGAAAATGATAAAATTTGTTTAAATGCTTTTAGAAATGGTAAGACTGATAAAAAACTCTTTTTTTTCTTTCGAATACATACGTTTGAAATCACTGAGAGAAAAATGGAGTGCTGACAAATTGAAAAGCACTTTTATATTTCACATTTACGATCATAAAAAGCGTTATTTCTTTAGCAGATTTTTAATCTCTAGTCAATTCACTGTTACTGATTCAATACTGACTTATATTTACGTAGTGTTAAAAGTGTACTTTACACATATGATAAAGATATAGAAAAATGAGTGTTATTTGGGGGAAAATAAAGTAAAGAGTATAATATATACCTTTCTGACATTGGTTTGGAAGTAAAGTTTAAGTTAATCATTGTACATAGGTTTGAAAACAATAAAATGTATTGTTTGTGATTCATGTGATGAGATTGTGTAAATGGTATGTAGGATATATCTGTATGGATGATTATAGCAAACAAGTACTTACACTTCTGCTGTTAAAAAACATAGGAAAAAAAATAGTAATATGGAAATATTTTGATTGTGCTATTCACACATAGACCATAACTGAAGATTAACTCTTAGTAAACAATTTTAGTATTAAAACAGAATATTTTGGAAACATATTCTTCCATAGATGTTTGTGTTCAAATTTACCAGAACCATCATATCAGTATTTCATGAATGTGACGTTTTTACCCTATATATAGACATTTTGTATGATAATTTGAGAACTCCCAGTCTCTGTCACTACATGTCTATCGTTGTGTGTGTGTGGATGGAGAATGAGTATTACGCGAGAGAATGGCTAAAAGTGCCATATCATGGCCATGTAAATTATTTTTATCAATATGACTTTGATTTCAAATCATACTTTTTTCGTGAAAGCAATTGAATTTTATTGATGATGACATTTATCATTCTTCTCATTAACTTTTAATTAGGGTTATTTTTGTTATCAACTCTGTCTCTACTTAGCTGCAGGTGAAAATGGAAAAGATCTATGTAACATTGTATTTTTTAAGTTTCTTCATTTCATGCCTAACATTTACCTGCGTAGCAGAGGTTTTCCTATTGGTGAGATCAACCTCTATGATCTTCAAATTAGAATATCTGTTTTCTGATCAAATGTGATGTCAGTCTCCTTTTCTTTACCATCATACCAACTTTTCAATTTCGTAGAAATCCCTAGCAGTCCCATTAGAAATATAAATTCGGGACCATAAAAATTACCTGTGTAAATGGGCCAAAAATAAAGCATACATGCTACAAAGTTTTAAACTTGTTCTAGCCCTTATTCAAGTGTTGGTAAAGCGGTTGTTTGAACTGAAGGTAAAACTGACCAAAGCAGTGGACATGGTGTGTAAATGGTGATAGGTTTACAGTCTTTAGTGGTGAGTGTGGAATTATATAACCTCTTGCATGCTCTGTTGTATTATTATGCTTTTATAACCATGCATTATCACCGATTATCAGCACACTTCATTTATTCTGTTGTAAATGATGGCTTACTCATTTGTTGGAATAACAAGTTGTATCGAGCATTGGATGGTTCTGCTATGTGAAAGCATTCAAGAAGTACACATGGGTTCTGTACAGTTAAATAAATAACATTTTGCAGATATTTTGTTCCTTGTTTTTATTTATGTAAAACCACTTACGCTAGAGTTACTTCCCTTTGAATATGATAATGACAACAAATGTATTCTTCTTAAAGGCTCGTAACTACTTTTAATTTTTAAAATGTAAATGTTAAATGTAATGTAGGTACATAAAAGTTATTAACTTACCGTTCATACTACACTTATCGTCACCTTCTGAACAAATCAATTAAAATCAATTAAATGTTAATTTTCATAAGGCTGGTCATCTTATGTTTCTTGCCATGCCCTATTTACAGCACGTTAGTTGAATATCACTTCGCCAGACGGTAATGAATCTTAATTGTTAACAATGATTACAGAGCTAGGGGACCTTGAATTTATTTGGCGTTGTAACCTCATCTTCAGCCATCAGTAATCATTTTCTTCTGTTATTGTTGTTTATAAAGAAATGTTTTGTTTCGGAAAGAATGATGATGTCATCACATTGATAATCATTATTCCTTTTCATGTCGAATCGGAAGAGAGAAAAGATTTTCAATGCAAAGCTTCTGGTGGGGATGTGCATTCACTATTACAGGCAATTGAATTATAAACAGTAAAACAATGATAACACCACAGTCGTTATGTATACATGTATATAGTATTACGTGAGAAGTAAAGATAATAACGACTGACTAGTTCCCATTCAAGGAAGCTCTTTATAAAGATAGAAAGAAAAGGGAAAATAACATCATCTGTTTTGGAATTAAAAAACAAACAAGCAACAAAGGAAGCGAAAGAAAAAGAAAGGATGAGAAAACGATAGAGATATCTTGTCAGCTTGTAAACTTAACAAGGAACTGCTTGACAGTATCACTAAAGTGGTACGTCAAGGGAAATTAAGAAGCCTGAAAGCGATGCCAAAGAAAATGAAGATGCAAAACCAAGGTCAATATTGGTTTCATTTGGATCAATAGAGGATAAAAAGCTCTTCTTTAAAAATATAAGGGAGCTGCAAACAACTAAGGAATACAAATCAGTTAGGATCAGCAACGACCTAACGAAAACTGAAAGGGAAAATGAAGCAAAACTAAGAGACGATGCAAATCGCATGAACACAGAAAAATCTCAGTCGGGGAAATATGTATTTCGAGTAAGGGGCCCACCTTGGGACAGAAAAATTGTCCGGCAAATAAAGAAAGGAACCTAAAATCAGGCAAAAAATACAACACAAACTCTCAGGACCGCTTAAAAGTATTTCTACACAAATGCTGATAATCTACCTAATAAATTTGAGGAATTAAAGCTTAGGCAATTTGGAATCGAAGCCGACATAATAGGAGTTACAGAGATGTATCCAAAAAACTGCAGATATCTACCAAACAGAACAGAATATCATATCCCAGGGTATGACTTATTTATGAACGAAAATGCATTACATTGTCATAGAGGGGTTGGTATATACACAAAGGAAACACTGAAAGGAGTAGAAGTAAACATAGGAAATACATTCAAGGAAAGCGTATGGGTGAAAATCAATCTTGCTGATAAAAACTGCTTACTGATAGGATGTCTGTATAAAAGTCCGAATTCGAGTCCTGAAAACGTAGAGGAGATTAACAAGCCCATTACATCTGTATCATCTGACCCAGAGTACAGTCATCTGTTATTAGTTGGCGATATCAACATGCCGAAAATTAATTGGAATACCTGGTCGTCAAACCACGACAAGGAAGGAGAGAGCTTTGTCGAATGTTTGAGACACAACTACCTCTATCAGCATGTCAAAGAATATACAAGAGAAAGGAAGGGAACAGAACCGAGTATCTTAGATCTTGTTATAACTAACGAAGATGAAATGATAAGAGATATTGCTTATGAAAGTCCAATTGGAAGCAGTGATCATTTGGTACTTGTCATCACTTTTTTTCTGTAAATCTCTAAAGACCTTAAATCAAAAGCCACGCCTAAAAAATAGTAAAGGCGATTATACCAGTATGCGAGAAGATATACCAGAGGACTGGTCAGACATACTCCGCGGAGATATTTCTGAAGTGTACAAAAAATTTACTAATCTAATTATTGAGAAAGTAAATAAGTTTATTCCAAAACACAAACCTCGCCTCTACCAAGGAGATCAAAAAGATAGGACACCATTAAAAGAGGTAATTTTGAAGAAGATTAGGAAAAAACATAGAGCATGGCAACGGTATATGGAAACCAGAACCGAAGAAAAATTCAAAGAATACGCAAGAATCAGAAATCAGCTTAAGTGGGAGATAAGAAAATCCAAACGAGAGTTAGAAAGAAAAATAGCAGAAGACATCAAAGAACAACCTAAGAAATTTTGGAAATATGTCAACTCAAAAAGAAAAGTTAAAACAGGCATTTCCGACCTCAAGGGCCTAGATGGAGATCTCCAGAAAATTGCTGTGAGAGACAAGGACAAAGCAGAAGTACTTGCTAAATTTTTTTAGTAGTGTTTTTACCCAAGAACCACCAGGAGGCTTACCAGACTTCCAAGAAAGAGACATTAGTTATCAATTTGAGGAAATTAACTGCACGCCAGAAGCAATTGAAAAATTGCTATATGATTTAAATGAAAATAAATCCCAAGGACCGGATATGATGCACCCTAAAACCCTCAAGGAACTACGCAAGCAAATAAGTAACCCTCTAGCAGAAATTTTTAACAGATCACTCCAGGAAGGCAAACTACCAGAAGCTTGGAAAGAGGCAAATATAACAGCAATTTTCAAAAAGGGCTCAAAATCTGAGGCAGGAAACTACAGACCAGTCAGTCTTACAAGTATTATTGGGAAAACACTGGAAAAATTAGTAAGAAATAGCATTTTAAAGCGCACATGGACAAAAATAATCTTTTGAGTAATAAACAATTTGGTTTTATAAATGGGAGATCTACGCAACTTCAGCTACTAATGGTTTTGGAAGAATGGACAAAAATAATTGACAACGGTGGTCAACTGGATGTAATTTACATGGACTTCATGAAAGCGTTTGATAAAGTCCCACACCGTCGTCTAATAAAGAAACTTAAAGGATATGGAGTGAGTGATAGGGCTACTAACTGGATAGCAAATTTTCTTAGCAATAGATGCCAAAAGGTCATTGTAAATGGAGAAACATCAAAGATATATCCTGTATTAAGCGGCATACCCCAGGGAAGCGTTCTTGGACCAATTTTATTTGTACTCTACATTAATGATTTACCGGAAAATACAGAATCCCAGTCGCCACTTTTTGCAGACGATACAAAATTATACAGAGAAATCAGAAGCATAGATGATAAAAACATTTTGCAAAGTGACTTGATAAATCTTGAAAAATGGTCTGAAAAGTGGTTACTTAAATTTCATCCAAATAAATGTAAAGTCCTTGCGATTAAATCCAAAGAAAAGAGAGTATATAGTATGTCTGGAACAACAGGCGAGCAATTAGATCTTGATAATATTACATCAGAAACAGCATTTTAGGACTGATAAGAAGAACCTTTACCTTCCTGGATGAAAAAAAATGTTTAAACTACTGTTTAAGGCTCTCGTGAGACCCCACCTGGAATATGCCTCAAGTGTGTAGAGTCCGTATATGACAAAGGACATAGAACTTATTGAGAACGTCCAACGAAGAGCTACAAAGCTCATACCAGGCTTTAAAGACTTGCCATACCCAGAGCGTCTACAGAGACTAAATCTGCCTACCCTAGAACATCGTAGGAAAAGAGGGGACCTGATAAATGTTTTCAAAATCCTGAAAAATATTTATGATGAGCGCGTCACATCGTCTATTTTCCAAATGGATACCAACAGCAGGACAAGAGGACACTCCTTAAAAATATTCGAAAAACGATGTAACACTGATATTCGAAAATATTTTTTTCAGTTTTCGAGTTGTAGATACCTGGAACAATTTACCCCAGCATGTTAGGATAGATGCAACAGATGTCAAGAAATTTGAAATTCTTTTAGACAATCATTGGAGAAACTGTCAACAAATATTTTAACTTTAATATATGCTTATTAACTCAAATGAACATTAAATTACATGTATATATTTTATGTATACTGTATACTCTACATATAGCGATTAGAAGAATATGGATACAAAGAACATTTATAATTACACTAGAAGTAGTAATCATTGTATCATTGAATTCATGTAATATTGATATGGATATAGAGGCTAAAAGCCTGCATCCATTATATGTCGTATTAAATCGTATTAAATTTATATAACATGTAACATAGTATTATTATAAAGTCTATGTAATATAGTATTACATATATAGAGAGAGAAAATTGTCTATGGAGCCAAACGCCTGTGATAGCACGCAACATTTTGACAGTTTAACAGTAACACGAATGTTACTACAGAGTTTATAAATAATAAAACAATTAATATCACAGTATAGAGTTGCTAGTATTGAGAGTAAGAGTTGTCTCGCTTGTGCTACCAATTCAATCACCTACACCATCAACCTGAACGACATCGGGCATTACACATAATATACAATTGTGATATATCTCCCCTCGGTAGCTCCGGTTGCTACACCATAAGACTTTAATTTCCTGTTCGCTACGATACTATTTCAATGAATCATTGGATGTCAACAAGTTTAATTCTGTAAAGGAAAGAACAGATTGATATAATCTCACATGCCTGGTCAGCACGAAGTTTGCCGAGTGTTGAAGGCCAAAATCTTTCACGAGGTTTGAGATCATTCAGTTGTGTATTTCCATAGCGCCGTTCACAGGAACGTCGCCATGCGTCAAAATTAACGTAGCGTATCGCAGTGGAGCGGAATATACTTGCTCCAACCTATTTTCTACCATGAAATTAAAGTTAAGTTTGACGTAAAATTCATACTGTTGAATCGAGTGGTGTTTTTCACCACCAGGAGTTTTAAAGGCCCACTACATTTCCGAAACGGCTTTTAACTTTTAAAATGGAAATGTAAAACGAGATTTGTTATTCTATAGAGTCGCAAAAGTTATCAACTTACCGGTAATGCTACACTTATCTGAAATTAAAGTTAAGTTTGACGTAAAATTCATACTGTTGAATCAAGTGGCGTTTTTCACCACCACATTAATTCCACAAAATCAAAGAGCATAAAACGAATTTGTGCTATATAAGTAATACGAGAAAAATGTATTTTTATTTGCAAGTCTTATTTTACAGTAATTTGTACTTGCTCCAACTTTTTTTCTACCAATTATTTGTTAAGTGACTCATAAACACATGTGAAAAAAAAACAAGAAATTGTCAGTACATCTGTGTTAATAATGATTATAAAGTATCAATCCTTTGAATGATTTTCATATCTTAATTCATATGTACCACAAAACTTATGGGTATGAAATAATATGAATTGATAACTGAAGGTAAAAATAACAGGTAGAAAAGCAGTTTAATTAGCTTCAGGCAAATGATTGATTGTGCTGATCCTATTTGTTTAGTGGAAACCAGGTCACTTATCATTTTTTTAGAATTAGCCATTTTTGTCGCTTATGGACATGATATACCTGAAGCGAAAAGTATTATATGGAATTAATTTGAAATCTATTTATAGCAATTTATTGAAATTGTCTGAATTTACTCGTCATATAAAAGGGAAAAGTGATGCAAGTTATGCTTAATAATGATATATAAATGATTTTAACGTCATTGATGAAATGAAGGCAACTGGTATAAAACCACAATTTCCAATGTGAGCGAAATCGCACATTTACAACACTTAAATCTCGCTTCTAACATTCATTTCGAATCTTCTGGTACAGTGAAGTTTTGGAGAATAGTAATGAAATTATTTCATGGACGCTTTGTGTGCCGGTTTGTTAGGAGAACCAACATGGACGCTTTGTGTGCCGGTTTGTTAGGAGGACCAACATGGACGCTTTGTGTGCCGGTTTGTTGGGAGGACCAACATGGACGCTTTGAGTGCCGGTTTGTTAGGAGGACCAACATGGACGCTCTGTGTGCCGGTTTGTTAGGAGGCCCAACATGGACGCTTTGTGTGCCGGTTTGTTAGGAGGACCAACATGGACGCTTTGTGTGCCGGTTTGTTAGGAGGTCCAACATGGACGCTTTGTGTGCCGGTTTGTTGAGAGAACCAACATGGACGCTTTGTGTGCCGGTTTGTTAGGAGGACCAACATAGACGCTTTGTGGGCCGGCTTGTTAGGAGGTCCAACATGGACGCTCTGTGTGCCGGTTTGTTAGGAGGACCAACATGGACGCTTTGTGTGCCGGTTTGTTAGGAGGTCAAACATGGACGCTTTGTGTGCCGGTTTGTTAGGAGGTCCAACATGGACGCTCTGTGTGCCGGTTTGTTAGGAGGACCAACATGGACGCTTTGTGTGCCGGTTTGTTAGGAGGACCAACATAGACGCTTTGTGTGTCGGTTTGTTAGGAGGACCAACATGGACGCATTGTGTGCCGGTTTGTTAGGAGGACCAACATGGACGCTTTGTGTGCCGGTTTGTTAGGAGGACCAACATGGACGCTTTGTATTCCGGTTTGTTAGGAGGACCAACATGGACGCTTTGTGTGCCGGTTTGTTGGGAGGACCAACATGGACGCTTTGTGTGCCGGTTTGTTAGGAGGACCAACATGGACGCTTTGTGTGCCGGTTTGTTAGGAGGACCAACATGGACGCTTTGTGTACCGGTTTGTTAGGAGGACCAACATGGACGCTCTGTGTGCCGGTTTGTAAGGAGGAGCAACATGGACGCTTTGTGTGCCGGTTTGTTGGGAGGACCAACATGGACGCTTTGTGTGCCGGTTTGTTAGGAGGACCAACATGGACGCTTTGTGTGCTGGTTTGTTGAGGACCAACATGGACGCTTTGTGTGCCGGTTTGTTGGGAGGACCAACATGGGCGCTTTGTGTGCCGGTTTGTTAGGAGGACCAACATGGACGCTCTGTGTGCCGGTTTGTTAGGAGGACCAACATGGACGCTTTGTGTGCCGGTTTGTTAGGAGGACCAACATGGACGCTTTGTGTACCGGTTTGTTAGGAGGTCCAACATGGACGCTTTGTGTGCCGGTTTGTTGAGAGAACCAACATGGACGCTTTGTGTGCCGGTTTGTTAGGAGGACCAACATGGACGCTTTGTGTGCCGGCTTGTTAGGAGGTCCAACATGGACGCTTTGTGTGCCGGTTTGTTAGGAGGACCAACATGGACGCTTTGTGTGCCGGTTTGTTAGGAGGTCAAACATGGACGCTTTGTGTGCCGGTTTGTTAGGAGGTCCAACATGGACGCTCTGTGTGCCGGTTTGTTAGGAGGACCAACATGGACGCTTTGTGTGCCGGTTTGTTAGGAGGACCAACATAGACGCTTTGTGTGTCGGTTTGTTAGGAGGACCAACACGGACGCATTGTGTGCCGGTTTGTTAGGAGGACCAACATGGACGCTTTGTGTGCCGGTTTGTTAGGAGGTCCAACATGGACGCTTTGTGTTCCGGTTTGTTCGGAGGACCAACATGGACGCTTTGTGTGCCGGTTTGTTGGGAGGACCAACATGGACGCTTTGTGTGCCGGTTTGTTAGGGGGACCAACATGGACGCTTTGTGTGCCGGTTTGTTAGGAGGACCAACATGGACGCTTTGTGTGCCGGTTTGTTAGGAGGACCAACATGAACGCTTTGTGTGCCGGTTTGTAAGGAGTACCAACATGGACGCTTTGTGCGCCGGTTTGTTGGGAGGACCAACATGGACGCTTTGTGTGCCGGTTTGTTGGGAGGACCAACATGGACGCTTTGTGTGCCGGTTTGTTAGGAGGACCAACATGGACGCTTTGTGTGCCGGTTTGTTAGGAGGTCCAACATGGACACTCTATGTGCCGGTTTGTTAGGAGGTCCAACATGGACGCTTTGTGTGCCGGTTTGTTAGGAGGACCAACACGGACGCATTGTGTGCCGGTTTGTTAGGAGGACCAACATGGACGCTTTGTGTGCCGGTTTGTTAGGAGGTCCAACATGGACGCTTTGTGTTCCGGTTTGTTAGGAGGACCAACATGGACGCTTTGTGTGCCGGTTTGTTGGGAGGACCAACATGGACGCTTTGTGTGCCGTTTTGTTAGGAGGACCAACATGGACGCTTTGTGTGTCGGTTTGTTAGGAGGACCAACATGGACGCTTTGTGTGCCGGTTTGTTAGGAGGACCAACATGGACGCTTTGTGTGCCGGTTTGTTAGGAGGTCCAACATGGACGCTTTGTGTGCCGGTTTGTTAGGAGGACTAACATGGACGCTTTGTGTGCCGGTTTGTTAGGAGGACCAACATGGACGCTTTGTGTGCCGGTTTGTTAGGAGGACCAACATGGACGCTTTATGTGCCGGTTTGTTAGGAGGACCAACATGGACGCTTTGTGTGCCGGTTTGTTAGGAGGACCAACATGGACGCTTTGTGTGCCGGTTTGTTAGGAGGACCAACATGGACGCTTTGTGTGTCGGTTTGTTAGGAGGACCAAAGTTTCGCTAACATGACGTTAGATGACCTTACTCAACATGGAGCAAACAAGCTGTACGACGTTTGATGTCATAGCAACCAGAAGTTTGCCTGTGGACTCACTCAAAAATATATATCAAATATAATTTTGGAAAGAAAAGGGGAGAAATTGACATGGCTGGATCGTGAAAACCCGTGTAATCATATTTTGATCTAACTATTACCACAAGTTAAAACTAGACTTATATTTTCGTCATTTAATTCTATATCCGTAGGTATTTACATCATATTGTTAGAACAAATTACGTCGTGTGATTGCATGTATTTAAAATAGTTAATTAATGGTGCTTCCTAGAACTCGGCATATATTGATAATGTCTATGTATTATTATTATATTTTGGAGACGCGTAGTTGTCCTAGTCTAGGTAGATGGTAGAAATCCTGACGTGGTTCTCCCAATGGTTATCAAGTCTCTGTTTAAAAATGTTAAAATTTCCAGAGTTGACCACACGATCCGGGAGGGCATTCCATACCTCTATAATTCTGTTGCTGAATAAATTTTTGGTGATATTTAGACGGAATGGTTTTTGAACAGTTTTTTTCCCATGTCCTGTTCTTGTAGGGGGTACATATCGTGTTACTGTAGACAATGTCTATTTTATTGATGATTTTGTAGGTCTCAACCATATCCGCCCTTAATCTTCTGTATTCGAGGGTAGGAAAGCCTAAAGCTGAGTCTTTCTGAATTTGATAAGTTTTTAAGGCTACTTGTTCTTTTTATTGGTCTTTTTGTTCCTCTAATTTGAACATTTTCCAGTGCCTTTATGTCTTTCTTACTCCATGGTGTCCAAACTACCGAGCAGTATTCAAGATGTGATCTAACTAAGGTCTAGTACAATGTTGTAAATCGGTATTATTGTCCAGGAAGGTAAATGTCCGAAAGATGATGCCAAAAATGTTTTTTGTTTTTGTTTGTTTGTTTGTTTTTTTTGTTACTGCTTTTTGAATCACTATGTTCTGTAAACTTTAGGGTGTTGTCCACCGTGATCCCTAGGTCTTTCTCTATTTTAATCGTTTCCAATGTAATTCTGTTGTTTCCGTCTTTGATGTTGTAATAGCTGTTTACTGGTAGGTTTCCAATTTCCACGTGTTTACACTTACCCTTGTACAATTTATAAGCTTTACATCTGTCCAATCTGATATTTTGTCAATGTTATTTTGGAGTTCATGACAGTCTTCAGAGATGTTATCTTGGAATATAATTTAGTGTCATCCGCGATATGATTTTGTTTCACAGCAAGGACGTATAGATATACTTTTATCACATAATCCGCCCGATATCCAGTGATTTTGCCCGTGTAATATTTTTGCATGTGTCAATAATTAAATTTTCTTTGTTTTCATATCAAATCAGGCTTTCTGATTGGCCAACATTATTTTTGCATACCACTATGAAAAAAAATATCCGAGAATGGCGCGAAACCCCGACGTTATCGTGACGTCACAATAGAGACATTGGCGTTGCGTATTGATTCGGAAAAAAGAATCCCTTGAAAAACCACTATAATGTTACATTTAAACATACTTCATTTTATCAAATAGAGTATAAAATAAATTATAAGTATTGGTGTCTCTGTTTTTTAATTTAATCGGGTTATGAAAAAAAATTGTTTGCAAACTTACGTGGATTCACACAGTTTGCAAACAATTTTTTTTCATACCCCGATAAAATTAGAAAATAGTGACATCAATGCTTAACTAGTGTAATATGACCTGGAGCGATTTTCATTGGCTAGAAATTCATTGTGACGACAGACAGAAATAATAAAATGACGTCAGAAAAAATGGCGTGACGTCAGGATTACGAGGACGGCGGGACAAAATGGCGGCCTTTGCTGGATTTTCGGAATACATTTTGACATGAAATTATTTGTTATGTAGGTATTTGGAGTTATGTGATAAAAAGTATCTTAAATTTGTGTTCATTTCCAAGGCTCGCAAAAATAAAAACTTCTTAGACTCGTTTCATAAAATCTCATATGAAATGAACACTCATGTAAGATCCTATATATAAATCCTTGTTCACAGTTAAAGATTTCAGGGTTTTCGTACAACGTGATAATTATTAGACCACTAGGTAAGGTTCACACTATTCTATAATTGTATAATAAAACCACCGAAACATTTTTCATAACAACCTAATATTATATACATGAAATGATAATAAATGATATATTGATGATAAAAAATAATTGTTACACCTGTTATATCTAGACAAGACTTTTTTCAAGAAGAATGGGCCTAATTATTTTTTTTTTATTAGTTTTCATACTAATCCGACATTCTCATTGGCAGCTACTCTAAAATATCCGAGAATGGCGCGAAAACTCGTCGTTATCATGACGTCACAATAAAGACGTCGACGTTGCGTATAATGCTTCAGGCATGACTTTCCGTAATTTTACTTACTTTTACAATAAAACAAATTGTGTTATGGCGCATTGATATCTAATCCGATAATTCAGTTTGGCCAATGACTGTGCCGCTTTTAAAATCCCCGGCGAAAATGTTTTGTATTTATGACGTCATAATACGTGAGGTACAATTCCTTCGGTTTAAGGAAGAATAACCTCAAAAATATTACCAATAGAAATGGGTGTAACCAAGGACGTATACATCCTTGGTGTAACATATGAAATTAAATTATTAAAAATAATCCATAGGAAAATCAATGGAATAGTACGTTTAAACTTATTTTATGTTATAATGTAGTCTGAAAAAAAATTAATTATAAGCATTGATTTAATTATATTTTAACTTCATCGGGTTATGAAATAAATTTTGTTTGCAAACTTTTGTGAGAATCCGCTACTCACATAGTTTGCAAACAAAAGTTCTTTCATACCCCGATGAAGTTATAATTGATGTCCTCTTATAAGGTCCATATTGATAAATATAATCCATCATAAACACCATAGCATAGGTTTTGTGATACCGTATTTCTTAACTCAAAAGTTGGAGTTTCTGAGTTTGAGTTCTAGTTAGGCACTAGACTAGTATGGCTAACATTTACTAAAGATTTTCTACGTGTACATCTATATGTAGATACACAATGCACTGTACTACATATAAAAGTTAAAATGCCAATTGTAAAATCACAATTTTAATTCCATTGTCCGTTAACTTCCTCATTGTCGACAGTTAATGTATATTTATAGATTTTAACTCGGTCACAGAATGGGTTCAATATCTTCACTAGGTCAGTGGGTCACAAGATCTTCATACAACCTTACCTTTGACCTTTGGGACAGGTTATCTCGGTACTTCGGTCTTTTTCAATACTGAAACAAGATTTTTGGCTCATTTAATGTATATTTTTGCGTTGATAACACACTTTTAGATAAATCTATATTCGAGATGAATATAGTTGATCAGTATGGTTTTCAATAATACAACGACATTACTTTTTAAACGAACTAACTTTTCTAGCGGAATAATATCATTGCACCAGGAAGCCGCCATAATGAACGATTCGCACATACAGTACACACATAGGAAAACATTAGTAGTGAAAAACATGGCTTTAGATAAACTCGTCGCCAACGACACTGAGCTTAAAAGGTGGTAAATCGACGATGTAAGCGTTGTTTATTGGTTTCGTGTTTCACAACATCTTGTCTGAACGCTGAATTTACGGACGTACTCTCTTGTTTCCAACTGTTGCTCCTAAGAAATGTATGGAAGACTGCTTCAACATTGATGACATTAGTAAATATGGTGTGACAGTTTTATATGGATATATGAAAAAGACGATGATGGCGGCGAATAAAATTCGCCAGCTTGTGAGTAAAAACAAGCGTCGCTACAAAGAAGATGGCTTTGACTTGGATTTGACATGTATCCTTTTTAATTTAGAGGAAATGAGATTTGTGTGCTTCAGAACACCTGACCATGACAACTGTATAAAACAGCATGATAAGCTGATTTAGGAAGTAGGAAGTTATTGAATGTCACCATATAATAGATCCTATTTTTTTTACAGAACATGAAAAATGTCTTTGAAGTTTGAACTTAACGATTTATTTGTCATCAACATTGTATAGATCTGTAAAAAAGAGCGGGTCGGTGTAGTTTGTACATAGTCTTAAATACGGTCTCTGTCACTCAGCTGATAGAGCAGGCTTCTTTGGCTAAGTCGGTAGAGTCGTTGATTTCCACGCCGGAGACCCGGGTTCGATTCCTGGTCGGGCACTCGACAGAAATGTGTATTTTTCCCTGTTCTTCTACAGATCTAGCAATATATATAAAGGGTCGATTTCAAAAAACGGGGAGTAGATGTGTGAAAGGAGCGGGCTGGTGTGGTTTGTACATGTGTTAAATAAGTGTTTTTTTCACTCAGCTTATGGAGCATGCAACCAAATACCTGGACTGGAGAAGGAGGAGTGTAGCGGGACGGGATTTGATAGATTGGTAGGGCAGCTGAGGCAAAAAAAAAAAAAATATGTATGTTTCAGATACCCCTACCTACCCTAGTTTTTACTTCCGACCTTAGCTATTTTATCACACTTTTTCAAAACAAAAATGTATTGTGTGAAGTTTTCAACTTAGATTTTTACGCTTGTTTTAAGTTTATCCAGATAAAGTTCAACCCATCCCCCAACCATCCTAAAAAATAAAATTAAAAAATAAAATTAAAAAAATTTCCGACCGACCTTCCCTATTTTTTTCAGTCATGTAACCTGAAACATGCATATAATATTTTTTGGCATAATCTGGCTAGTGTTCAGAGGTCCCTGGTTCAAATCTATTTCCTCTTCCTGTTTGATTAAAACTTTTTCCTGCTCGCCTGTTATGTAAGAATCTGACTGTGTATCGTGACAATGTTTGAAAGGCGTATCGCCATGTATCACAATATATTGGTTTTTGTATGAAATATATAGTGCTTTTTACTTCCTAGCAATTGGCCACTTTCTTCAATAAGGATACGAAAAAAAGTAAAGACAAACAAGATGCATTACAAAACAACTTAACAATTTAATTTGAATTTTTGAAATTAACAAATTCTCAGCAAAATACATCCTTGTAAATAAAATTTAATGTAATTATGAATGATTGGCAAATTTGTAGTCATTCTTGACTAGAATGTTTGGTAAAATAATAAAAAGATAACACAATTAAAAAGTTAAGTGGAGCAGTATTGCATTAGATAACATATTAACTATAGTTATTCTGTGATAAAGACTTAGATCTGGTTTTAAAAGAGACAACTAAACAAAACTGACATGTTTCTGCATCTGGCTTACAATATGAAATAGAAACCATCAAACCATGCATATATAACATTAACAAAATGGGTTGTGATTGACACGTACAAATTAACATGTCAACTCATTGATAGGTAGAACGAATAATCATACCCTGCCTCCACTCCGTTCCCGGCAGGGTATGAATTCCACCCCGTTGCCGCTAGTGTTGCAAGCCCCGATGTGATCCACATCGGGCACTTTGAGACTGATAAAAATATATTTTTCGGGTATTATCCTTATGCAACTGTATTGTTCTGACAACTATGATCAATATTCAATTCACAAACCTTTCGATTATAATCTGTCATCAACTATTAGTGGTAAAATCCAAGGCAAACACAACACATGTATAATTCTGTTCAAATACGCCGCCATGTTTGATTTACCGGAAACTGTGACGAAATGAAACACTCAACAGGTAAAATATGTTTAAAAGTTTTGAAAAGCCAACAAACTAAGAATAAATATAGTGAAACTGAACAAATGTAAGTATTATTAAGAATTAAGCAAAAAAGATTTTTTAAAGTTCATGTTAAAAACTTTGTAACATTTATTTCTTCCGTAGTGAAAATTTGTAGGTCATTCCATATATGGTACTAGGTGCCATATTTGGAGCGCGAGACTTTCTAACGAGAAGCATCATGGCGGCCAAGTGAGCCGTGTCGGAGATGTGAGCAATTCAAAAGTGTTTCAAAACATAATTTAGACATGGAGGTGGGTAAATAGATAATCATTTTATGTTAAAAATGTTTGATATTGTTGAATTTAATTAAACAATTACATGACACACATGAAATGCAACATTTTCACTGCTGGATGTTTTGCAACACTACGGGCAATGGGACGGAATCGTAGCTCTGACGACGACCATCTGTCAGAAATCTTCCGTCCGTCGTTCAGAGCTACGTCATCGCAGCTAATTGATAGGCTGTGGAAAAAGTCATACCGATTATAATACATATATCTAAGTATATTATCAATTGCAATTTATATCTGTTAGGGATATCTATAATCAGTTCCAAGGTCATAATAATATAGAGTAGATAAAGCTTTCATAATTATATAAATCATGGTTAGAAGTTTTTAAGACATGTTCACGTTGTTTAAGAAGAAACTGAAAAGTTTAATGGTGATCTTGACAATATTGGAAAGTAAAGCATTGCTAAATGACTTCTGTTGTTTTACCATTTACGATTATGAAATTTTGCCATTGATTGTCTTGAATGAGAGAGAAAGGTAACCTGATAATTGATTTATTAAAATTTTATGTCTATCATTGTAACATCCCTAGGGTGTATATAGTACACTTTTACTTATACTTTGGGATAACTTCCTACATATTACAGTACACATGTTCTAACTATCCCCGGAACTCTGTGTTTAGTAAGGTGTACATGTTAAGGATATTACAGCTTCCTATAGAAGGCTGTAATCAGTCTTTTGTATATAGGTACTGTTTTACATTGCTCCTGATGAGTTTATATCAATGCACAAGTGACTGATATATAACTGATAGGGTCAAACAGCCATACAAACTAACATAAGCTTAATTTTGGATTATTACTAGTCCATCAATATTTTTTATTTCTTTTTGTTTGAACTAATGAAAGGTTTACCAGCTAGAAACACAATGGCAAAAAAAGTGAGGCCAATTATTAGATATATTTGGCTAAAACAATAATTGAATAATTGTGTACTGTAAAGCACCAAACATATGCAAGATTTCCTGTGTAATATATGATTGCAGTGGAGATTCATTTCGCTGTTTTGCCTTCGGGTGTACATGTAGTGATAGTCAACTACCGCACGGTATTTAGGACAAGGCCGGGAAACATAAGATGACCCGCTTTAGGAAAATTAACATTTTATTTATTTGAATTAAATTTTTCAGAAGGCAATAAGAAGTGTAGTATTAACGGCAAGTTAATAACTTTTGCGACTCTATAAAATTATCGATCTCGTTTTACGTATATATACATTGCCATTTTAAAAATTAAAAGATGTTTCAGAAAGGTAGTTGGCCTTTTACTATGACCTAGTAACATTGGAATTTCAAATGCCAACAAATTGTGTATTATTTCTCACAGTATACCAACTGTATATATTTTGTAAGGTTCCTGATCATGTTAAATCTTAAGACTTTTTCACAATTACCATGAATTATGCATGAAATAATGAGCAAAATTCCAGAGTGACATGCATTGTTTTCATTCAAAACAACCTTTCCGAATTTCATTCTTTTCTCAACAACACCATTGTTTTGATATATATTGATACATCGTGATATTTTGCTTTTAATATATCTATACTTAAAACTTTATATCAGTGACAGCTCTAATTACACATTTCCTATCCCAGAGAGTGGTTGGTTTTGACATCATTTAAATATTGACATGTTTTATGTAGTTCTAATTTATGATAATGGTGATTGGAACGGTATAAATTATTAAGATTGGGCCCTTATTCAAGTTGAAATTTAAATGCATTGGTTTGATATAATATAATGACAGAATTTCTAATACTGTGTAAAATTAGGTGAGAATTTGAAATTGACCCAATAACCTTGTTACATGAACTGGTATACATGTTATTGTCAGATTCCAATTAATGTCATTAGCATGTCATTACTTAACTGTTCAATGGCAAACCTCATACACTGCCTTCTGAAAATATACATGTCTTTGAATAATTCTGTGTGTTATTATCAAGAAGATTTAAGTGATTAGCTCACTGAAGATTTGGTGAATTATTGATGGCGACTGTATAATGTCAGGGTGATAAGATTTCGATCTGTTTAGGTGGTCTTTAGATGCCAGGGTGGAAAATCGGGAGCTATTTAGCTGGTCCTTATATTAGATGCTAGGGTGTTAAATCTTGAGCTATTTAGCTGGTCCTTATATTAAATACTAGGGTGTATGATCTTGAGCTATGTATAGCTGGTCCTTATATTAGACGCTAGGATGTAAGAAATCTTGAGCTATGTATAGCTGGTCCTTATATTAGATGCTAGGGTTTAAGATCTTGAGCTATGTATAGCTGTTTCTTATGTTAGATGCTAGGGTGTAAGATTTTAAGCTACCAGTAGAGTTGTAACGATACACTGATGTATTGATATGATATGCAAAGTGATATTTGGTCGCGATACAATACTTTACGATTGATATACTTATCTTTATAAATAAACTATAATCTTTCTATTTGCTATGTTTAATTGCTTTAAGGAATCAAAATATAACATTTTGTATATTCATTCAAACACAAATTTAAAAAGCGGAACTTGTTTAATTTTTTAACAAACAAATGTATGTATAATAATACTGTATAAGATACTTTCTTTGATATGACTTAAAAAACTATTGAACTCTTGAAACTATTCTATCATTTCTTTCTATTATTTGTAGATTAATGATTTTTAACGACTGAATATTGTAATTGTATTATCATTTGAATGTACGGTATTGTATCAAAAAGGAGAAGGATGTATCGTGGAATTGTATTGTGAAGAAAATATTGCGATACATCTGTATCATGAATAATAGTTACACCTTTATAAATTTTAATTAGCTACCAGGTATATATAGCTGGTCATTAGATGCTAGGGTGGAAGATCTTGAGCTATATATAGCTGGTCATTAGATGCTAGGGTGGAAGATCTTGAGCTATATATAGCTGGTCCTTAGATGCTAAGGCTGAAGATCTCTAGCTATATATTTAGCTGGTCCTTAATAAGATGCTAGGGTGGAAGATCTCGAGCTATATAGCTGATCTTTTATTAGATGCTAGGGTGGAAGATCTCGTGCTATATATAGCTGGTCCTTAGATGCTTGGATGGAAGATATCGAGTTGTATATATCTGGTCCTTAGATGCTAGGGTGGAAAATCTCGAGCTATATATAGCTGGTCCTTAGATGCTAAGGCGGAAGATCAAGAGCTATATAGCTGGTTCTTTATTAGATGCTAGGGTGGAAGATCTCGAGCTATATAGCTGATCTTTTATTAGATGCTAGGGTGGAAGATCTCGTGATATATATAGCTGGTCCTTAGATGCTTGGATGGAAGATATCGAGTTGTATATATCTGGTCCTTAGATGCTAGGGTGGAAAATCTCGAGCTATATATAGCTGGTCCTTAGATGCTAAGGCGGAAGATCAAGAGCTATATAGCTGGTTCTTTATTAGATGCTAGGGTAGAAGATCTCGAGCTATATATAGCTGGTCCTTAGATGCTAGGATGGAAGATCTCGAGTTGTATCTGGCCCTAAGATGCTAGGGTGGAAGATCTCGTGCTGTATATAGCTGGTCCTTAGATGCTAGGGTGGAAGATCTCAAGCTATATATAGCTAGTCCTTAGATGCTAGGGCGGAAGATCTTTAGCGATATATAGCTGGTCCTTACATTAGATGCTAGGATGGAAGATCTTCAGTGTTAGAATTGGATTAAAGTTTGAAATAAGCTATTATAATTAAAGTTTACAAGCTAGATTTAATTTTAGTATTAATAGAATTGGATTATACATTTGTATGTACAAAAATAAGCAAGGTATTAAAATACCGGGTAGGCAAGCAATTTGAAAATAATTGAAATTTATGGCGAATGACGCTAAATGTTAATGATGTTATTTCTATTAGTAATTTTTTAATTTCCATGCATGCATATAATATGTATTATATACTGCCTGTATGGTTAAGAAACAAATAAAACCTCTAACAGTTAAGACAAACTTACAAAGAAACCTACTAGAACTGATGACTGTATAACAAGTTGTGAGTGTTTGTAAGTGATCTGACAATCAGTGATTATCAGTATAATGTACAGGGGATCAGGCTGTTATACACTGAGTGATGCTCATGTCTCTGGCCAAACACTTCAGCAAACACAGCCCTTATTGAAAACAGGAATTTAATATTCTCTTATCTCTAACTTCAACTTTTTTTTCAAGATTTAGTTCCTTCTTCTTTCTATTCCTGCAAATATAGAGAGCAAGAAATGAGTTCGGATGCGACTCTAAATCTGCTACTTCACACAAAGGGAACAAAAGTATGAATTTACAAAAAGTTGATCTATCTTTCCCGCACTACAGGTTATCAGTATATAAAAATGAAAACAGATAGATCTTGTGTAGATGGACAACTCTTCTCCCAATGCTGTCTAGTGTTATCAGATAGACTCCGTATGCTTTTCTGTGGCCTTCATCTTGTGTGGGGATTTATACAATAAATTTTGATTAACTGAATAGTCCAGAAATCTTTCTGGATCTATATAGATTAGTGAAACAGGGGGACAGATAGGAGAGGTTAGAAATACTGTCAGTAAAATTGTGGGGAATGATGGATAGCTATCCACAGAGAAGTTTATTTTGTTAAAGCTTATATTATGCTTATACCACAATAAGCTATAGGTAAGCCACACTTTCTGATCTTATAATAGATATCCCTTATACTACAATAAGCTATAGGTAAGCCACACTTTCTGATCTTATAATAGATATCCCTTATACTACAATAAGCTATAGGTAAGCCACACTTTCTGATCTTATAATAGATATCCCTTATACCACAATAAGCTATAGGTAAGCCACACTTTCTGATCTTATAATAGATATCCCTTATACTACAATAAGCTATAGGTAAGCCACACTTTCTGATCTTATAATAGATATCCCTTATACTACAATAAGCTATAGGTAAGCCACACTTTCTGATCTTATAATAGATATATCCCTTATACCACAATAAGCTATAGGTAAGCCACACTTTCTGATCTTATAATAGATATCCCTTATACTACAATAAGCTATAGGTAAGTTACACTTTCTGATCTTATAATAGATATATCCCTTATACTACAATAAGCTATAGGTAAGCCACACTTTCTGATCTTATAATAGATATCCCTTATACTACAATAAGCTATAGGTAAGCCACACTTTCTGATCTTATAATAGATATCCCTTATACTACAATAAGCTATAGGTAAGCCACACCTTCTGATCTTATAATAGATATCCCTTATACTACAATAAGCTATAGGTAAGCCACACTTTCTGATCTTATAATAGATATATCCCTTATACCACAATAAGCTATAGGTAAGCCACACTTTCTGATCTTATAATAGATATCCCTTATACTACAATAAGCTATAGGTAAGCCACACTTTCTGATCTTATAATAGATATATCCCTTATACCACAATAAGCTATAGGTAAGTCACACTTTCTGATCTTATAATAGATATCCCTTATACTACAATAAGCTATAGGAAAGTCACACTTTCTGATCTTATAATAGATATCCCTTATACTACAATAAGCTATAGGTAAGCCACACTTTCTGATCTTATAATAGATATATCCCTTATACTACAATAAGCTATAGGTAAGCCACACTTTCTGATCTTATAATAGATATCCCTTATACTACAATAAGCTATAGGTAAGCCACACTTTCTGATCTTATAATAGATATCCCTTATACTACAATAAGCTATAGGTAAGCCACACTTTCTGATCTTATAATAGATATATCCCTTATACTACAATAAGCTATAGGAAAGTCACACTTTCTGATCTTATAATAGATATCCCTTATACTACAATAAGCTATAGGTAAGTCACACTTTCTGATCTTATAATAGATATATCCCTTATACTACAATAAGCTATAGGTAAGCCACACTTTCTGATCTTATAATAGATATCCCTTATACTACAATAAGCTATAGGTAAGTCACACTTTCTGATCTTATAATAGATATATCCCTTATACCACAATAAGCTATAGGTAAGCCACACTTTCTGATCTTATAATAGATATCCCTTATACTACAATAAGCTATAGGTAAGCCACACCTTCTGATCTTATAATAGATATCCCTTATACTACAATAAGCTATAGGTAAGCCACACTTTCTGATCTTATAATAGATATATCCCTTATACCACAATAAGCTATAGGTAAGCCACACTTTCTGATCTTATAATAGATATCCCTTATACCACAATAAGCTATAGGTAAGTCACACTTTCTGATCTTATAATACATATATCCCTTATACCACAATAAGCTATAGGTAAGCCACACTTTCTGATCTTATAATAGATATCCCTTATACTACAATAAGCTATAGGAAAGTCACACTTTCTGATCTTAAAATAGATATATCCCTTATACCACAATAAGCTATAGGTAAGCCACACTTTCTGATCTTATAATAGATATCCCTTATACTACAATAAGCTATAGGTAAGCCACACTTTCTGATCTTATAATAGATATCCCTTATACTACAATAAGCTATAGGTAAGTCACACTTTCTGATCTTATAATAGATATCCCTTATACCACAATAAGCTATAGGTAAGTCAAACTTTCTGATCTTATAATAGATATATCCCTTATACTACAATAAGCTATAGGTAAGTCACACTTTCTGATCTTATAATAGATATCCCTTATACCACAATAAGCTATAGGTAAGCCACACTTTCTGATCTTATAATAGATATATCCCTTATACCACAATAAGCTATAGGAAAGTCACACTTTCTGATCTTATAATAGATATCCCTTATACTACAATAAGCTATAGGTAAGCCACACTTTCTGATCTTATAATAGATATCCCTTATACTACAATAAGCTATAGGTAAGCCACACTTTCTGATCTTATAATAGATATATCCCTTATACCACAATAAGCTATAGGTAAGCCACACTTTCTGATCTTATAATAGATATCCCTTATACTACAATAAGCTATAGGTAGGTCACACTTTCTGATCTTATAATACCGTAGATATATCCCTTATACCACAATAAGCTATAGGTAAGCCACACTTTCTGATCTTATAATAGATATCCCTTATACTACAATAAGCTATAGGTAAGCCACACTTTCTGATCTTATAATAGATATCCCTTATACTACAATAAGCTATAGGTAGGTCACACTTTCTGATCTTATAATAGATATCCCTTATACTACAATAAGCTATAGGTAAGCTACACTTTCTGATCTTATAATAGATATCCCTTATACTACAATAAGCTATAGGTAAGCCACACTTTCTGATCTTATAATAGATATCCCTTATACTACAATAAGCTATAGGTAAGCCACACTTTCTGATCTTATAATAGATATATCCCTTATACCACAATAAGCTATAGGTAAGTCACACTTTCTGATCTTATAATACATATATCCCTTATACCACAATAAGCTATAGGAAAGTCACACTTTCTGATCTTATAATAGATATATCCCTTATACCACAATAAGCTATAGGTAAGTCACACTTTCTGATCTTATAATACATATATCCCTTATACCACAATAAGCTATAGGTAAGCCACACTTTCTGATCTTATAATAGATATCCCTTATACTACAATAAGCTATAGGTAAGTCAAACTTTCTGATCTTATAATAGATATATCCCTTATACCACAATAAGCTATAGGTAAGCCACACTTTCTGATCTTATAATACATATATCCCTTATACCACAATAAGCTATAGGTAAGCCACACTTTCTGATCTTATAATACATATATCCCTTATACCACAATAAGCTATAGGTAAGCCACACTTTCTGATCTTATAATAGATATCCCTTATACTACAATAAGCTATAGGTAAGCCACACTTTCTGATCTTATAATAGATATCCCTTATACTACAATAAGCTATAGGTAAGTCCACACTTTCTGATCTTATAATAGATATATCCCTTATACCACAATAAGCTATAGGTAAGCCACACTTTCTGATCTTATAATAGATATCCCTTATACTACAATAAGCTATAGGTAAGCCACACTTTCTGATCTTATAATAGATATCCCTTATACTACAATAAGCTATAGGTAAGCCACACTTTCTGATCTTATAATAGATATATCCCTTATACTACAATAAGCTATAGGTAAGCCACACTTTCTGATCTTATAATAGATATCCCTTATACTACAATAAGCTATAGGTAAGCCACACTTTCTGATCTTATAATAGATATATCCCTTATACCACAATAAGCTATAGGTAAGCCACACTTTCTGATCTTATAATAGATATATCCCTTATATACCACAATAAGCTATAGGTAAGTCACACTTTCTGATCTTATAATAGATATATCCCTTATACCACAATAAGCTATAGGTAAGTCACACTTTCTGATCTTATAATACATATATCCCTTATACCACAATAAGCTATAGGTAAGCCACACTTTCTGATCTTATAATAGATATACCCTTATACTACAATAAGCTATAGGTAAGTCACACTTTCTGATCTTATAATAGATATATCCCTTATACCACAATAAGCTATAGGTAAGCCACACTTTCTGATCTTATAATACATATATCCCTTATACCACAATAAGCTATAGGTAAGCCACACTTTCTGATCTTATAATACATATATCCCTTATACCACAATAAGCTATAGGTAAGCCACACTTTCTGATCTTATAATAGATATATCCCTTATACTACAATAAGCTATAGGTAAGCCACACTTTCTGATCTTATAATAGATATCCCTTATACTACAATAAGCTATAGGTAAGCCACACTTTCTGATCTTATAATAGATATCCCTTATACTACAATAAGCTATAGGTAAAGCCACACTTTCTGATCTTATAATAGATATCCCTTATACTACAATAAGCTATAGGTAAGCCACACTTTCTGATCTTATAATAGATATCCCTTATACTACAATAAGCTATAGGTAAGCTACACTTTCTGATCTTATAATAGATATCCCTTATACTACAATAAGCTATAGGTAAGCCACACTTTCTGATCTTATAATAGATATCCCTTATACTACAATAAGCTATAGGTAAGCCACACTTTCTGATCTTATAATAGATATATCCCTTATACCACAATAAGCTATAGGTAAGTCACACTTTCTGATCTTATAATACATATATCCCTTATACCACAATAAGCTATAGGAAAGTCACACTTTTCTGATCTTATAATAGATATATCCCTTATACCACAATAAGCTATAGGTAAGTCACACTTTCTGATCTTATAATACATATATCCCTTATACCACAATAAGCTATAGGTAAGCCACACTTTCTGATCTTATAATAGATATCCCTTATACTACAATAAGCTATAGGTAAGTCAAACTTTCTGATCTTATAATAGATATATCCCTTATACCACAATAAGCTATAGGTAAGCCACACTTTCTGATCTTATAATACATATATCCCTTATACCACAATAAGCTATAGGTAAGCCACACTTTCTGATCTTATAATACATATATCCCTTATACCACAATAAGCTATAGGTAAGCCACACTTTCTGATCTTATAATAGATATCCCTTATACTACAATAAGCTATAGGTAAGCCACACTTTCTGATCTTATAATAGATATCCCTTATACTACAATAAGCTATAGGTAAGCCACACTTTCTGATCTTATAATAGATATCCCTTATACTACAATAAGCTATAGGTAAGCCACACTTTCTGATCTTATAATAGATATCCCTTATACTACAATAAGCTTTGGTAAGCCACACTTTCTGATCTTATAATACATATATCCCTTATACCACAATAAGCTATAGGTAAGTCACACTTTCTGATCTTATAATACATATATCCCTTATACCACAATAAGCTATAGGTAAGCCACACTGACACTTTCTGATCTTATAATAGATATCCCTAGTAACAATAAATCCTATAAAAAATAAAAATAAGCATCTGATGGTCAAAAGAAAGACTCAAATTTCAAATAATTGTATGATTACAAATAAGTCCCAAATCCTATAATAAGCAGCATTATTTGCATATAAGTTAGATGTTGATTTCAAATAAGCGCAAACTCGGATAACAAATAAGTAACTTTACCCTGATCACTAGTAAACTACGGTCAGCATTTTGTAGATTTAAACTTTCCTCTGAGCCTTTTACAGCGTGGACTGGGGCTAATTTAGTCCATTTGTATTGTACAGATACAAATTCAGGTGTCTCCTCAAATTGGTAGGTGGTTTATAGTAATGGAAATGATGTAGTAATAAGTGAATGGCACATATCTGAGACCTGCCATATATGTTTATATCCTACTTTCAATGACATAGATTTTACAGGGAGAATCCACAGTGGTCTCGCTATCTTTTGATCCTGAATGGGCCGATGTACTGTAACGTTATAACATTCTGTATTTTAAAGCCTGGCTTGATCATGACTGGTTGGGCAGGTTCCACAATGTATATATATGTACAGCTGACCCACACTTTACTACCACAGACTTACTAGCTACTGAGGTGCCTTTGTTCGCCACTGCTCATTCCACAGCTAGTTTCATTACCTTGCAATTGGTATATATAGAGGTTACACAACCAGTGGTCGTTGGATATAGAATTTATTCCACACTCGTAAGTTATTTTTAAAAAGTTACTTAAGACACAAGCTTTTTCGAACTTTAGTGTCTGTATACAGGGGATGTTGGTAACAGTGGTACATTGTCTGTGTACAGGGGGTGGTGGTAATGATGGTACATTGTCTGTGTACAGGGGATGGTGGTAACGGTGGTACATTGTCTGTGTACAGGGGGGTGTAATGGTGGTACATTGTCTGTGTACAGGGGATGGTGGTAACGGTGGTACATTGTCTGTGTACAGGGGTGGTGGTAACGGTGGTACATTGTCTGTGTACAGGGGGGTGGTGGTAACGGTGGTACATTGTCTGTGTACAGGGGGTGGTGGTAACGGTGGTACATTGTCTGTGTACAGGGGGTGGTGGTAACAGTGGTACATTGTCTGTGTACAGGGGGTGGTGGTAACAGTGGTACATTGTCTGTGTACAGGGGGTGGTGGTAACAGTGGTACATTGTCTGTGTACAGGGGGGTGGTGGTAACAGTGGTACATTGTCTGTGTACAGGGGGTGGTGGTAACAGTGGTACATTGTCTGTGTACAGGGGGTGGTGGTAACAGTGGTACATTGTCTGTGTACAGGGGGTGGTGGTAACGGTGGTACATTGTCTGTGTACAGGGGATGGTGGTAACGGTGGTACATTGTCTGTGTACAGGGGATGGTGGTAATGATGGTACATTGTCTGTGTACAGGGGATGGTGGTAATGGTGGTACATTGTCTGTGTACAGGGGGTGGTGGTACAGTGGTACATTGTCTGTGTACAGGGGGTGGTGGTAACAGTGGTACATTGTCTGTGTACAGGGGGTGGTGGTAACAGTGGTACATTGTCTGTGTACAGGGGGTGGTGGTAACAGTGGTACATTGTCTGTGTACAGGGGATGGTGGTAACAGTGGTACATTGTCTGTGTACAGGGGGTGGTGGTAACAGTGGTACATTGTCTGTGTACAGGGGGTGGTGGTAACGGTGGTACATTGTCTGTGTACAGGGGATGGTGGTAACGGTGGTACATTGTCTGTGTACAGGGGATGGTGGTAACGGTGGTACATTGTCTGTGTACAGGGGATGGTGGTAATGGTGGTACATTGTCTGTGTACAGGGGATGGTGGTAACAGTGGTACATTGTCTGTGTACAGGGGGTGGTGGTAACAGTGGTACATTGTCTGTGTACAGGGGGTGGTGGTAACAGTGGTACATTGTCTGTGTACAGGGGGTGGTGGTAACAGTGGTACATTGTCTGTGTACAGGGGGTGGTGGTAACAGTGGTACATTGTCTGTGTACAGGGGGGTGGTAACAGTGGTACATTGTCTGTGTACAGGGGGTGGTGGTAACAGTGGTACATTGTCTGTGTACAGGGGTGGTGGTAACAGTGGTACATTGTCTGTGTACAGGGGTGGTGGTAACGTGGTACATTGTCTGTGTACAGGGGGGTGGTAACAGTGGTACATTGTCTGTGTACAGGGGTGGTGGTAACAGTGGTACATTGTCTGTGTACAGGGGGTGGTGGTAACAGTGGTACATTGTCTGTGTACAGGGGGTGGTGGTAACAGTGGTACATTGTCTGTGTACAGGGGTGGTGGTAACAGTGGTACATTGTCTGTGTACAGGGGGTGGTGGTAACAGTGGTACATTGTCTGTGTACAGGGGGTGGTGGTAACAGTGGTACATTGTCTGTGTACAGGGGGTGGTGGTAACGGTGGTACATTGTCTGTGTACAGGGGGTGGTGGTAACAGTGGTACATTGTCTGTGTACAGGGGGTGGTGGTAACAGTGGTACATTGTCTGTGTACAGGGGGTGGTGGTAAACAGTGGTACATTGTCTGTGTACAGGGGGTGGGTGGTAACAGTGGTACATTGTCTGTGTACAGGGGGTGGTGGTAACAGTGGTACATTGTCTGTGTACAGGGGATGGTGGTAACAGTGGTACATTGTCTGTGTACAGGGGGTGGTGGTAACAGTGGTACATTGTCTGTGTACAGGGGGTGGTGGTAACAGTGGTACATTGTCTGTGTACAGGGGGTGGTGGTAACAGTGGTACATTGTCTGTGTACAGGGGGGTGGTGGTAACAGTGGTACATTGTCTGTGTACAGGGGGTGGTGGTAACAGTGGTACATTGTCTGTGTACAGGGGGGTGGTGGTAACATTGTCTTGACGGGGTGGTGTAAGTACATTGTCTGTGTACAGGGGATGGTGGTAACAGTGGTACATTGTCTGTGTACAGGGGGTGGTGGTAACAGTGGTACATTGTCTGTGTACAGGGGGTGGTGGTAACAGTGGTACATTGTCTGTGTACAGGGGATGGTGGTAACAGTGGTACATTGTCTGTGTACAGGGGATGGTGGTAACGGTGGTACATTGTCTGTGTACAGGGGGTGGTGGTAACAGTGGTACATTGTCTGTGTACAGGGGTGTGGTGGTAACAGTGGTACATTGTCTGTGTACAGGGGGGTGGTGGGTAACAGTGGTACATTGTCTGTGTACAGGGGGGTGGTGGTAACAGTGGTACATTGTCTGTGTACAGGGGGTGGTGGTAACAGTGGTACATTGTCTGTGTACAGGGGGTGGTGGTAACAGTGGTACATTGTCTGTGTACAGGGGGTGGTGGTAACAGTGGTACATTGTCTGTGTACAGGGGATGTTGGTAACAGTGGTACATTGTCTGTGTACAGGGGATGGTGGTAACAGTGGTACATTTGTCTGTGTACAGGGGGTGGTGGTAACAGTGGTACATTGTCTGTGTACAGGGGGTGGTGGTAACATGTGGTACATTGTCTGTGTACAGGGGGGTGGTGGTAACAGTGGTACATTGTCTGTGTACAGGGGGTGGTGGTAACAGTGGTACATTGTCTGTGTACAGGGGTATTGTCTGGTAACAGGGGTGGTACATTGTCTGTGTACAGGGGTGTTGGTAACAGTGGTACATTGTCTGTGTACAGGGGGTGGTGGTAACAGTGGTACATTGTCTGTGTACAGGGGTGTTGGTAACAGTGGTACATTGTCTGTGTACAGGGGTGTTGGTAACAGTGGTACATTGTCTGTGTACAGGGGTGGTGGTGGTAACAGGTGGTACATTTGTCTGTGTACAGGGGATGGTGGTAACAGTGGTACATTGTCTGTGTACAGGGGATGGTGGTAACGGTGGTACATTGTCTGTGTACAGGGGATGGTGGTAACAGTGGTACATTGTCTGTGTACAGGGGATGGTGGTAACGGTGGTACATTGTCTGTGTACAGGGGGTGGTGGTAACAGTGGTACATTGTCTGTGTACAGGGGGTGGTGGTAACAGTGGTACATTGTCTGTGTACAGGGGTTGGTGGTAACAGTGGTACATTGTCTGTGTACAGGGGATGGTGGTAACAGTGGTACATTGTCTGTGTACAGTTATTGGTTGTAAAGGTGGTACATTGTCTGTGTACAGGGGATGTTGGTAACAGTGGTACATTGTCTGTGTACAGGGGATGGTGTGGTAACGGTGGTACATTGTCTGTGTACAGGGGATGGTGGTAACGGTGGTACATTGTCTGTGTACAGGGGATGGTGGTAACGGTGGTACATTGTCTGTGTACAGGGGGTGGTGGTAACAGTGGTACATTGTCTGTGTACAGGGGGTGGTGGTAACAGTGGTACATTGTCTGTGTACAGGGGGTGGTGGTAACAGTGGTACATTGTCTGTGTACAGGGGGTGGTGGTAACAGTGGTACATTGTCTGTGTACAGGGGGTGGTGGTAACAGTGGTACATTGTCTGTGTACAGGGGGTGGTGGTAACAGTGGTACATTGTCTGTGTACAGGGGGTGGTGGTAACAGTGGTACATTGTCTGTGTACAGGGGGGTGGTAACAGTGGTACATTGTCTGTGTACAGGGGTGGTAACAGTGGTACATTGTCTGTGTACAGGGGGTGGTGGTAACAGTGGTACATTGTCTGTGTACAGGGGGTGGTGGTAACAGTGGTACATTGTCTGTGTACAGGGGGATGGTGGTAACAGTGGTACATTGTCTGTGTACAGGGGGTGGTGGTAACAGTGGTACATTGTCTGTGTACAGGGGATGTTGGTAACAGTGGTACATTGTCTGTGTACAGGGGATGGTGGTAACAGTGGTACATTGTCTGTGTACAGGGGATGGTGGTAACAGTGGTACATTGTCTGTGTACAGGGGGTGGTGGTAACACTGTGGTACATTGTCTGTGTACAGGGGATGGTGGTAACAGTGGTACATTGTCTGTGTACAGGGGGTGGTGGTAACAGTGGTACATTGTCTGTGTACAGGGGATGGTGGTAACAGTGGTACATTGTCTGTGTACAGGGGATGGTGGTAACAGTGGTACATTGTCTGTGTACAGGGGATGGTGGTAACAGTGGTACATTGTCTGTGTACAGGGGATGGTGGTAACAGTGGTACATTGTCTGTGTACAGGGGATGGTGGTAACAGTGGTACATTGTCTGTGTACAGGGGGTGGTGGTAACAGTGGTACATTGTCTGTGTACAGGGGGTGGTGGTAACAGTGGTACATTGTCTGTGTACAGGGGATGGTGGTAACAGTGGTACATTGTCTGTGTACAGGGGATGGTGGTAACAGTGGTACATTGTCTGTGTACAGGGGGTGGTGGTAACAGTGGTACATTGTCTGTGTACAGGGGGTGGTGGTAACAGTGGTACATTGTCTGTGTACAGGGGATGTGTGTGGTAACAGTGGTACATTGTCTGTGTACAGGGGATGGTGGTAACAGTGGTACATTGTCTGTGTACAGGGGATGGTGGGTAACAGTGGTACATTGTCTGTGTACAGGGGATGGTGGTAACAGTGGTACATTGTCTGTGTACAGGGGGTGGTGGTAAGGTGGTACATTGTCTGTGTACAGGGGTGGTGTAACGGTGGTACATTGTCTGTGTGTACAGGGGTGGGATGGTGGTAACGGTGGTACATTGTCTGTGTACAGGGGATGGTGGTAACAGATGGTACATTGTCTGTGTACAGGGGATGGTGGTAACAGTGGTACATTGTCTGTGTACAGGGGATGTTGGTAACAGTGGTACATTGTCTGTGTACAGGGGATGGTGGTAACAGTGGTACATTGTCTGTGTACAGGGGGTGGTGGTAACAGTGGTACATTGTCTGTGTACAGGGGGTGGTGGTAACAGTGGTACATTGTCTGTGTACAGGGGGTGGTGGTAACAGTGGTACATTGTCTGTGTACAGGGGATGGTGGTAACAGTGGTACATTGTCTGTGTACAGGGGATGGTGGTAACAGTGGTACATTGTCTGTGTACAGGGGATGGTGGTAACAGTGGTACATTGTCTGTGTACAGGGGGTGGTGGTAACAGTGGTACATTGTCTGTGTACAGGGGATGGTGGTAACAGTGGTACATTGTCTGTGTACAGGGGATGGTGGTAACAGTGGTACATTGTCTGTGTACAGGGGATGGTGGTAACAGTGGTACATTGTCTGTGTACAGGGGGTGTGTGGTAACAGTGGTACATTGTCTGTGTACAGGGGATGGTGGTAACAGTGGTACATTGTCTGTGTACAGGGGGTGGTGTGGTAATTGTCAGTGGTACAGTTGTCTGTGTACAGGGGGTGGTGGTAACAGTGGTACATTGTCTGTGTACAGGGGGGTGGTGGTAACAGTGGTACATTGTCTGTGTACAGGGGGTGGTGGTAACAGTGGTACATTGTCTGTGTACAGGGGATGGTGGTAACAGTGGTACATTGTCTGTGTACAGGGGATGGTGGTAACAGTGGTACATTGTCTGTGTACAGGGGATGGTGGTAACAGTGGTACATTGTCTGTGTACAGGGGTGGTGGTAACGTGGTACATTGTCTGTGTACAGGGTACATGTCTGTGGTACAGGTAAACAGTGGTACATTGTCTGTGTACAGGGGGGTGGTGGTAACAGTGGTACATTGTCTGTGTACAGGGGGTGGTGGTAACAGTGGTACATTGTCTGTGTACAGGGGGATGTTGGTAACAGTGGTACATTGTCTGTGTACAGGGGGTGGTGGTAACAGTGGTACATTGTCTGTGTACAGGGGGTGGTGGTAACAGTGGTACATTGTCTGTGTACAGGGGGTGTGGTGGTAACAGTGGTACATTGTCTGTGTACAGGGGGTGGTGGTAACAGTGGTACATTGTCTGTGTACAGGGGTGGTGGTGGTGGTAACAGTGGTACATTGTCTGTGTACAGGGGGTGGTGGTAATGGTGGTAATTGTCTGTGTACAGGGGTGGTGGTAAGTGGTACATTGTCTGTGTACAGGGGGTGGTGGTAACAGTGGTACATTGTCTGTGTACGGGTGTTGGTACAGTGGTACATTGTCTGTGTACAGGGGTGGTGGTAACAGTGGTACATTGTCTGTGTACAGGGGATGGTGGTAACAGTGGTACATTGTCTGTGTACAGGGGGTGGTGGTAACAGTGGTAATTTGTCTGTGTACAGGGGGTGGTGGTAACAGTGGTACATTGTCTGTGTACAGGGGGTGGTGGTAACAGTGGTACATTGTCTGTGTACAGGGGATGGTGGTAAGATGGTACATTGTCTGTGTACAGGGGTGTGGTATGGTGTACATTGTAACAGGGGGTGGTGGTAACAGTGGTACATTGTCTGTGTACAGGGGGGTGGTGGTAACAGTGGTACATTGTCTGTGTACAGGGGATGGTGGTAACAGTGGTTACATTGTCTGTGTACAGGGGATGGTGGTAACAGTGTGGTACATTGTCTGTGTACAGGGGGATGGTTGGTAACAGTGGTACATTGTCTGTGTACAGGGTATGTTGGTAACAGTGGTACATTGTCTGTGTACAGGGGATGGTGGTAACAGTGGTACATTGTCTGTGTACAGGGTATGTTGGTAACAGTGGTACATTGTCTGTGTACAGGGGATGGTGTAACAGTGGTACATTGTCTGTGTTACAGGGTAATGGTGGTAACAGTGGTACATTGTCTGTGTACAGGGGATGTTGGTAACAGTGGTACATTGTCTGTGTACAGGGGATGTTGGTAACAGTGGTACATTGTCTGTGTACAGGGTATGGTGGTAACAGTGGTACATTGTCTGTGTACAGGGTATGGTGGTAACAGTGGTACATTGTCTGTGTACAGGGGATGGTGGTAACAGTGGTACATTGTCTGTGTACAGGGGATGGGTGGTAACAGTGGTACATTGTCTGTGTACAGGGTATGGTGGTAACATGGTACATTGTCTGTGTACAGGGGATGGTGGTAATGGTGGTACATTGTCTTCTGTGTACAGGGGATGGTGGTAACGGTGGTACATTGTCTGTGTACAGGGGATGTTGGTAACGTGGTACATTGTCTGTGTACAGTTATTGGTTGTGGTAAAGGTGGTACATTGTCTGTGTACAGGGGATGGTGGTGGTAACGGTGGTACATTGTCTGTGTACAGGGGATGGTGGTAACAGTGGTACATTGTCTGTGTACAGGGGGTGGTGGTTGTAAAGGTGGTACATTGTCTGTGTACAGGGGTGGTGGTAATGGTGGTACATTGTGTCTGTGTACAGGGTTGATGGTGTGGTAATGAGTGGTACATTGTCTGTGTACAGGGGATGGTGGTAACAGTGGTACATTGTCTGTGTACAGGGGATGGTGGTAACAGTGGTACATTGTCTGTGTACAGGGGGTGGTGGTAATGGTGGTACATTGTCTGTGTACAGGGGGTGGTGGGTAACAGTGGTACATTGTCTGTGTACAGGGGATGGTGGTAACAGTGGTACATTGTCTGTGTACAGGGGATGGTGGTAACAGTGGTACATTGTCTGTGTACAGGGGATGGTGGTAATGTGGTACATTGTCTGTGTACAGGGGATGGTGGTAACATGGGTGGTACATTTTGTCTGTGTACAGGGGTGGTGGTGGTAATGGTGGTAACATTGTTTGTGGTACAGGGGTACGGTGGTACATTGTCTGTGTACAGGGGGTGGTGGTAACAGTGGTACATTGTCTGTGTACAGGGGGTGGTGGTAACAGTGGTACTTTGTCTGTGTACAGGGGGTGGTGGTAACAGTGGTACATTGTCTGTGTACAGGGGATGGTGGTAACAGTGGTACATTGTCTGTGTACAGGGGATGGTGGTAACAGTGGTACATTGTCTGTGTACAGGGGATGTTGGTAACAGTGGTACATTGTCTGTGTACAGGGTATGTTGGTAACGGTGGTACATTGTCTGTGTACAGGGTATGGTGGTAACAGTGGTACATTGTCTGTGTACAGGGGATGGTGGTAACAGTGGTACATTGTCTGTGTACAGGGGGTGGTGGTAACAGTGGTACATTGTCTGTGTACAGGGGGTGGTGGTAACAGTGGTACATTGTCTGTGTACAGGGGGTGGTTGGTACAGTGGTACATTGTCTGTGTACAGGGTGGTTGGTAACAGTGGTACATTGTCTGTGTACAGGGGGTGGTGGTAACAGTGGTACATTGTCTGTGTACAGGGGATGTTGGTAACAGTGGTACATTGTCTGTGTACAGGTATGTTGGTAACAGTGGTACATTGTCTGTGTACAGGGGATGGTGGTAACAGTGGTACATTGTCTGTGTACAGGGGGTGGTGGTAACAGTGGTACATTGTCTGTGTACAGGGGTGGTGGTAACAGTGGTACATTGTCTGTGTACAGGGGATGGTGGTAACGGTGGTACATTGTCTGTGTACAGGGGATGGTGGTAGCGATGGTACATTGTCTGTGTACAGGGGATGTTGGTAACAGTGGTACGTTGTCTGTGTACAGGGGGTGGTGGTAACAGTGGTACATTGTCTGTGTACAGGGTATGGTGGTAACAGTGGTACATTGTCTGTGTACAGGGGTTGGTAACAGTGGTACATTGTCTGTGTACAGGGTGGTGGTAACATGGTACATTGTCTGTGTACAGGGGATGGTGGTAACAGTGGTACATTGTCTGTGTACAGGGGATGGTGGTGGTAACGTGGTACATTGTCTGTGTGTACAGGGGATGTTGGTAACAGTGGTACATTGTCTGTGTACAGGGGTGGTGGTAACAGTGGTACATTGTCTGTGTACAGGGTGGGTGGTAACAGTGGTACATTGTCTGTGTACAGGGGGTGGTGGTAACAGTGGTACATTGTCTGTGTACAGGGGGTGGTGGTAACAGTGGTACATTGTCTGTGTACAGGGGGTGGTGGTAACAGTGGTGTCTGTAACAGTGGTAACAGTGTCATTGTCTGTGTACAGGGGGTGGTGGTAACAGTGGTACATTGTCTGTGTACAGGGGATGTTGGTAACAGTGGTACATTGTCTGTGTACAGGGTATGTGGTAACAGTGGTACATTGTCTGTGTACAGGGATGGTATGGTGTTGTGTAACAGTGGTAAAGTGTACATTGTCTGTGTACAGGGGATGGTGGTAACAGTGGTACATTGTCTGTGTACAGGGGGTGGTGGTAACAGTGGTACATTGTCTGTGTACAGGGGGTGGTGGTAACAGTGGTACATTGTCTGTGTACAGGGGGTGGTGGTAACAGTGGTACATTGTCTGTGTACAGGGGGTGGTGGTAACAGTGGTACATTGTCTGTGTACAGGGGGTGGTGGTAACGTGGTAGTGGTACATTGTCTGTGTACAGGGTATGGTGGTAACAGTGGTACATTGTCTGTGTACAGGGTATGGTGGTAACAGTGGTACATTGTCTGTGTACAGTTATTGGTTGTAAAGGTGGTATATTGTATGTGTATAGGGGATGGTGGTAATGGTGGTACATTGTCTGTGTACAGGGGATGGTGGTAATGATGGTACTTTGTCTGTGTACAGTTATTGGTTGTAAAGGTGGTACATTGTCTGTGTACAGGGGGTGGTGGTAACGGTGGTACATTGTCTGTGTACAGGGGATAGTGGTAACAGTGGTACATTGTCTGTGTACAGTTATTGGTGTAAAGGTGGTAATTGTTGTGTAAGGGGTGGTGGTAAAGGTGGTACATTGTCTGTGTACAGGGGGATGGTGGTAATGGTGGTACATTGTCTGTGTACAGGGATGGTGGTAATGGTGATGTGTGTACATGGTGGTACATGGTACATTGTCTGTGTACAGGGGATGGTGGTAATGATGGTACTTTGTCTGTGTACAGGGGATGGTGGTAATGGTGGTACATTGTCTGTGTACAGGGGATGGTGGTAATGGTGGTACATTGTCTGTGTACAGGGGATGGTGGTAATGGTGGTACATTGTCTGTGTACAGGGGATGGTGGTAATGGTGGTACATTGTCTGTGTACAGGGGATGGTGGTAATGGTGGTACATTGTCTGTGTACAGGGGATGGTGGTAATGATGGTACTTTGTCTGTGTACAGGGTATGGTGGTAATGGTGGTACATTGTCTGTGTACATTTGATATCAACAGGAAATATACAAAGTGATATGTATACTGTCCTGTAGATATGGACAACATCAGATAATTATAATGTAAGCATTTCCTTGTGAATCGGAGCGGTTTGAATGGGTAGCATTTCCTCTATTGAAGTAGTGTAGTATCCTCTTAATAATGTAGGCCAATCGGTCCACAGGAGTTTTCATTTCTTTATACATACAAATCTGAAATATTTTAGATCTGAGATGCAGATACAGGCCATTTTATCACTTTCTCATGTTAACTGGCCTGGTATTCCCATCTTAATATAAATATGTGTCAGTAGGTCATTATTTTAAACATTTGTGTCCAAGCAATTTAATTGTTGGCAACTTTGTATTGGATGTGGCGCAGTGGTAGAAGGCGCAGGTATGTTTGGCTAGGCGATTGGGTGCCGTAGATCGTGAGTTCGAGGCCCGGATAGGGCACGAGTCAATAAATTGTTATGCTTTGTTAAATTGTGTTTCTTTGAGATAACTGACTATCACTTTATTATAGAAATGTCCTTTTTTGGGGACATGGATGTGGCTCAGTGGTAGAAGGCTAAGCGATTGGGTGCCGTAGATCGTGTGTTAAAATTCCAGTGCAAAGTCCATATATAAAGGCACAATTTGGTGTGATACACATAATTACTGTTACTTAGAGATCATGATAGTTGGTGTCCCACTGATTGCCTATAATGTCCATGGCAAAGTGTAGATAAGTATATGAGTTCAATTTTGATACGACTTATTACCAGTAAAACAAAATATCAAAGAGTAAAAAAGATTAACATTAGGTCAGATTTGAAACAAGTTTGGTTTGGTTGCAAACCAAGATAAAGGGTAAGATAATTTTAGATAAATATTGTCTCACATTAATATTGTCTCATATTATCTAGGGTTTTGAACACTACAAAAGGTAACAATACTAAGACACATATTATCTGACATTGTCCAGACTTTTAAACACAATAATATTTTGTTTCATTTTCTAGCTTTATTATAGGTTATACAGTAGTGAGCTAACATGTTTTCTGTCAACACATTTGTACATGTTCCTTAACAGCTTATCAGACATCTATCCAAACATTATCGCCATGGGCTTCCCTGCTGAATCCATGGAAGGCGTTTACAGGAACAACATCAACGATGTAGTTCGGTAGGTACAGAGGTAACATATCCATTGTAATTACAACAAGTACCAAGGGGCTGCAGTGGCCGAGTGGTTATGTTGTACTTGTCTAGGCTGGGAGTTAAAACCTAGCAGTTACCAGGTACCATAGGTCGGTGGTTTTTCTCCAGGTACTCTTGCTTTCCTCCATTTAAATAAGCATGTCTTGTCCTTAATGAACCTTACTAGTTTTTGTTAGTCATTTAAATAGGTATGTGATATATGTGAAATGATCACTAAACCAGAGTTCCTGAATAAAAACCGACTACATATACCGACGGAAGATATAGCTCCTTTCAGGTGATAGTTATGAGCCTATCGCAGCTGTAGGTGGGTTTGGTTACCCCTACAAAATGCGTTTGCGGGCGATATTGTTTTGGGCTCCGTCCATCCGAGATTCATTTCCGGGTTATAACTAAAAAGTCCGTTCAATACAGCTCCTTGATCAATACAGCTCCTTGAAACTTGGGCCTTCCATTTGTCCATCCTTCCACCCGTCTGTCTGTACGTCTGTTAACAATTCTTTTTATCTCTATTTCTCAGAAAGTTCTGAAGGGATAATTCTCAAATTTCCCCTAGGGCCCTAGTTGTGCATATTGCAGTTTGGGATCAATTGCTCAACAAGATGGCGCCAGACATCCATCTTGGATTTTGATAAAGTTTGTTATTGATATTTCTCAGAAAGTGCAGAATAAATAGTTCTCAAATTTCATATATAGGTTCCCCTATAGGGCCCTTATTGTTCATATTGCATTTTGGGACCGATCGGTCAAAAAGATTGCCAAAAGGCTGCCTTCTTGGATTTTGATAGTTGAAGTTTGTTACCGCTATTTCTCAAAGGTACTGAAGAGATCTGTCTCAAATTTCATAACCAGGTTCCCCTAGGGCCCTAATTGTGCATATTGCGTTTTGGGACTGAACAGTGACCAAGATGGCCAACAGGCCGCCGCCTTCTTATTTTGATAGTTGAAGTTTGTTACCACTATTTCTCAGAAAGTACTGAAGCGATCTGTCTCAAATTTTATATGTAGTATGTTTGAAAAAGTGTGAAAGCAGAGAAAAGATCCTTCTTTCCACTATCAGACATAGATCATTCTTTGGTGGGTGCCAAGATCCTTCTAGAGCTGGGATCTCTTGTATATGTAGCATGTTTGAAAAAGTTTGAAAAGCAGAGAAAAGATCCCTCTTTCCATTGTCAGTCATAGATCATTCTTTGGTGGGCGCCAAAATCCCTCTGGGATCTCTTGTTTTCAGTTTTACAATACTCACACAATCTCAAAGTTATACGTGAATAATTATTACTTTGACCTGGATGTATTTGGGTTTTTATACCAACTGCGGGGTGCAGGGGATAATGGCCACTTTGCAGTTCCTTGTTATAATATATATGCTATGTTGACTACATTATAACCACTCGGCCTACTGTGTGTAGCTGACTGAAAAATTAGATAAAACGGAAACTATTGGAGGGCAGCAGGTGCTGTTTCTCAATAAGCTTATGTCATGATGCGGTGTCTGCTGTCTGTTTGTCCATCCGTCAACATTTCAATCGCTACTATATTAGCTATATATAGCTATAGTCTTAGAGTTGTCTTGGGGATATGGAGAACTTATATAAATCTTGGCTGTATATAAATCTTGGCTGTATCCCCCTGGGGCAGGAGGACTGGGACCCAATAGAGAAATTGGTATATCTTAAAAATCTGTGTTCAGAACATTTCTCAACATATAAAGCAAACCCGTGTATATGTACTAGTATTTGGTGAGGTCATAATACAGTCAAACCTGCTCTAACAACTGCCTGTATAAGCGACCGCCTGTCTATAACGACCGGTTTTTAGACTCCCCGTGCGTTTTTACTATACAATGGCACTCTGCATATCGACCACCTGTCTAATGTGGCTAACGACCGGTCGTTTTAGCCCCGTCAAAGTTGTATAATGACCGGTCGCTGAGATCGAGTACAGTGTGTGTGTAGTAGCGTCCCTTTGACCTACTTCCGGTAATTAACTGCCTTTGTAAGCAAATGGCAGCCATTACTGAAGCCCAAGCTATGAATTGTTTATACAGTACTGTTTGGTTTATAACCTAGCGGTCGCAACATTTTAGGTACAAATATGGTTGCCAACTTAAGGATGGAAGTTTTAACGACCGTTTATGCCTATCAAAGACTGAAATTATTTTTGGTCGCGACCGCCATGTGTACAAAAAGATCACTCGTGATTTTGAAGCCACAACTCCGATGATACGGTAGACAAAATAAAATATGCCGATTTATTTAATGTGTTCCGTTATTCATTGTCGATATTTAGCATTGTTTTATTACTAAGAAATGGCCTGTACTTAAGCTATTTTAAATTAGGCCAATAAATTTACGTTCTTCTTCGATTAGAGTCAGTCGGATTATCGCCCGTTGTCATCCGGGTATATTCTCGACGTGTTTATAAATAAAATGCGGTCTCATTTCTTGGTAGAAATGTTACTGAAAGTTAATATGTGTACTTGCATTGTGATTTTAATAGTTTTTAGACTGTATATTGTGAGAAAACGCCTCCAAATCAATCTTTCATGTTCTGAGATTAATCCGTCAAAACTGGTTACACGGCAACATTACATACGACTTGCCAGCGAGAATGTGTTGTGAAAAAATATTACATGAATACATTGTCTGAAAAAAATCGTTCACAGATAATTCCAGGCCATGTGAAGTCAGTAATTAGGTAATGATTATGTTCATAGCCACAAAAATCTACTATGTATCAAAACGAGTTGATTTTGTTATGATCGAAATTTCCGATTGCATTAAAATAAAATGAACACAAATCACGGAAATATAATGACACAATTATTTCTTAAATAATGCATAGCAATAAATATATAAACATCCAGTAGCAGGTCTGTTTTGTATTAATATAATTCTATTTTATTTACTGGCTCGTTGGTTGGCAAGAAAGCCCCAACCTGTCTATAAAGGGAACCTGTCTATAGTGACCGTTTTTCTGTCTCCCCTTCAGTGGTCGTTATAGACATGTTTGACTGTAGAATAATATGTGTGTATAATAATTGCTTGCAGTACTATGAGAACATTCTACATTCTTGTGCTCTTAGTCAAGTTATTAGGATTAACAGAAAATTCAATTGGAATGTATACATCTAACGTAAAAAAAAAAAAAAAATTATATGTTATGTGTTATCAAAACTTTAAAGATGCTCCACTGCTGACAAATGGCATTTTTTCACTATCAAAATCAGGATCAGACAATTTTGTATTTTTCTATAGTAACAAAAGTTACTTGATTTACACCATTACCACCATTGGAAAGTTTGAGCTTCTAATTTTACTTCAAGATAAAAATATTAGAAATAATTAATTTGCATCCCGCAAAAAATCTGTGGCACTATGTTCTATATAGAATGATGTTCTGACTGCGCATGCACCAAAAGCAAAATAAATTATTTCATATAATTTTTTGTGTTAATTAGACATATATATATATACACGATTAAACACCAATTGTTGTTCAAATGATGAGTATCATTTATGGTCTGTCGGCGGTGGAGCATCTTTAATATAACATGATCAGTTATTAAAATACAATATTTGATCTGGTTTCCTTCCACTTATTTATTGTGTAGTCATATTTCAGGTGTCTGATTATATCATATACACCAGAGAATTAGCTGTATGGATTGTTGTCTGACTCATTGGTCATCCATTGGGTCAAGGATAACAGACGTATAATACATATTATCTGTGATAAAAACATATACCAAGGTAAGGTAATCTTAACTCGTAGATAAAACAGTAGACACAGCTGAAATGTACTTTTATAGTTATATATAGGTATCCCATGAGTTACAGTCACTGTAGATATCATTCTAATGAAATAAATTAATATTGTAGTGTACATTGTTTAATTCCTTGTGTTTTTCAGGTTTTTGGACCAAAGACATAGAGACCATTATCGGGTATACAACTTGTAAGTATCCCTGATCGTTGTTTCACCCACATTGTATCCAATGTGAAACCCTCCCGAAGCTTTACGTCTTATATTATTTAATTTAGAAAAAACTGTTTTTCAGTTATCATGATATTGATTTTGAAATCCTAAGCCTCTAATTAAGGGGGTCTTCTCTCCTCCTGTCTTCTTGGATGTGTCATAATCTTGTCTTCTCTCCTCCTGTCTTTCTGGATGTGTCATAATCTTGTCTTCTCTCCTCCTGTCTTCCTGGATGTGTAATGATCTTGTCTTCTCTCCTCCTGTCTTCTTGGATGTGTAATGATCTTGTCTTCTCTCCTCCTGTCTTCCTGGATGTGTAATGATCATGTCTTCTCTCCTCCTGTCTTCTTGGATGTGTAATGATCATGTCTTCTCTCCTCCTGTCTTCTTGGATGTGTAATGATCTTGTCTTCTCTCCTCCTGTCTTCCTGGATGTGTAATGATCTTGTCTTCTCTCCTCCTGTCTTCCAGGATGTGTAATGATCATGTCTTCTCTCCTCCTGTCTTCTTGGATGTGCAATGATCTTGTCTTCTCTCCTCCTGTCTTCCTGGATGTGTAATGATCTTGTCTTCTCTCCTCCTGTCTTCTTGGATGTGTAATGATCTTATCTTCTCTCCTCCTGTCTTCCTGGATGTGTAATGATCTTGTTTTCTCTCCTCCTGTCTTCTTGGATGTGTAATGATCATGTCTTCTCTCCTCCTGTCTTCTTGGATGTGTAATGATCTTGTCTTCTCTCCTCCTGTCTTCTTGGATGTGTAATGATCTTATCTTCTCTCCTCCTGTCTTCTTGGATGTGTAATGATCTTGTCTTCTCTCCTCCTGTCTTTCTGGATGTGTAATGATCATGTCTTCTCTCCTCCTGTCTTCCTGGATGTGTAATGATCTTGTCTTCTCTCCTCCTGTCTTCCTGGATGTGTAATGATCTTATCTTCTCTCCTCCTGTCTTCCTGGATGTGTAATGATCTTATCTTCTCTCCTCCTGTCTTCCTGGTTGTGTAATGATCTTATCTTCTCTCCTCCTGTCTTCTTGGATGTGTAATGATCTTGTCTTCTCTCCTCCTGTCTTCTTGGATGTGTAATGATCTTATCTTCTCTCCTCCTGTCTTCTTGGATGTGTAATGATCTTGTCTTCTCTCCTCCTGTCTTTCTGGATGTGTAATGATCTGTCTTCTCTCCTCCTGTCTTCCTGGATGTGTAATGATCATGTCTTCTCTCCTCCTGTCTTCCTGGATGTGTAATGATCATGTCTTCTCTCCTCCTGTCTTCTTGGATGTGTAATGATCTTGTCTTCTCTCCTCCTGTCTTCTTGGATGTGTAATGATCTTATCTTCTCTCCTCCTGTCTTCCTGGATGTGTAATGATCTTTTCTTCTCTCCTCCTGTCTTCTTGGATGTGTAATGATCTTGTCTTCTCTCCTCCTGTCTTCCTGGATGTGTAATGATCTTGTCTTCTCTCCTCCTGTCTTCTTGGATGTGTAATGATCATGTCTTCTCTCCTCCTGTCTTCTTGGATGTGTAATGATCTTGTCTTCTCTCCTCCTGTCTTCCTGGATGTGTAATGATCTTGTCTTCTCTCCTCCTGTCTTCCAGGATGTGTAATGATCATGTCTTCTCTCCTCCTGTCTTCTTGGATGTGCAATGATCTTGTCTTCTCTCCTCCTGTCTTCTTGGATGTGTAATGATCTTGTCTTCTCTCCTCCTGTCTTCCAGGATGTTTAATGATCATGTCTTCTCTCCTCCTGTCTTCTTGGATGTGTAATGATCTTGTCTTCTCTCCTCCTGTCTTCTTGGATGTGTAATGATCATGTCTTCTCTCCTCCTGTCTTCTTGGATGTGTAATGATCTTGTCTTCTCTCCTCCTGTCTTCCTGGATGTGTAATGATCTTGTCTTCTCTCCTCCTGTCTTCCTGGATGTGTAATGATCTTGTCTTCTCTCCTCCTGTCTTTCTGGATGTGTAATGATCTTGTCTTCTCTCTTCCTGTCTTCTTGCATTTGGATGTGTAATGATCTTGTCTTCTCCTCCTGTCTTTCTGGTTGTGTATTGATCGCGTTTTCTCTCCCCTGCCTTCTTGTTGGGTTATTTTTAAAATCTTTAATTTCTAGAAAATAAAAAAGAACAAAGGAAATGTACAGATGTTGTAATAAGTGACTCCGACTCTGATTTCTAGAAACAAAAGACTTTTTTTCTTGATATAACTTATATGAACAATTATGACTTAAGTCAGTTTTTGACTGAAGTTGGTTTCGAGAAATTTGAGCCTGTAAGTTTTCAAGCTAAAATCATTTTAATGAATATGTATGGGAGACTGATAATCCAGAATTTGAAGTGGTTTTGTAAAACTGAGATCATTTGAAATGTTCTGGGAAACTAAATGTATATAGCTGGTATTCCTGTAAACATCAAGTACGACTGCAGCTGGCCTGGTGACCTATTGTAGAGGGGAAACACCACTTAATACAGATGACATCCACCGTCAATACATGTATAAAACACAGGATTCATACACTTCCTATTTCCCTGCCTAGACACATTTCCTTTCCTGGACGTCACATACCATGTATCAGTACATTTACCATTAATTGTGACAAGCCTGTTTCTGCCATTTATTGTGTAAGGAAGTGAATCAAAGTAGCAAACTAGTGGTGAATTTAGTTTGAATTTCAGATTTTATCTAGAGTAAATATTCTGACTCTTGAATAATAAACAGACAAACAGTTTAGGTGCAATTCTGACCTGTTTATTGTACACTAAATCATTTACAGACATTATCATATGACATTCAAGAAAGAATGGGACTAGGAATGGGTGGGTAGATAGAAAGCCAAGCCAGCTCAATCCTAGGTGTATATCTCCCCTTTGGTCATGATGGGGCTGCGGTAACGGAGTAGTTATATATAAGATATCCTGACATATATTACCACAAGTTTTCCATTTCTTGGCCGAAAAATTTGAAATCCATTTGGGGTAGTTTTCAGGAACTGACCGTAGGTCAGTGGTCAGTGTTTTTTCTTCAGGTCCTCCAGCTTTCCTCTAGCTACCAGCTAAACGTGGCACATCCTTAACCCTTACCACGCGGGACAGTGTAAACATGTTTACGATATTCTTCTACGAGGACCATTTCCTACGGTTTCCGGCTACAGGTAAACCCCGACTCGTCTTGTAGTGAAAACGAGGCAGGAATCACAAGCTATCGTTTATATATAGGTTGTTAAGTGTTTCCCCCCCGTCTTTTTTTTCGCTGTCAGTGGTCAGTTATACTGTATCTAAAAGTAGCTGCTAAATTTAGCGAATGTGAAGGAGACTTTTCGAGCCAAAATGGCGCACGATATAAATACATTGTTCGCTGACTCAGATTCGGAAGCGGATTTTGAGGGGTTTGAACTTGAAAACATTGACAACATTCAAAATGATTTACCAATTATCAAGATTGATGAACATTACAATGATACAGACATCGCAAGCGATTTACGAATGGGATGGAAGCGTTAAGTAAGCGAGTAGCCCTCTCGTTACTCAATTCACAGGTATCACCAGGGTAAATTTTCATTTTGATGAAGAAGACCTCAGGCCGTATATGTTATTCAAACTTTTTCTTGATGAAGATGACTTTCAAATTATTTCTGATGAAACCAATAGGTACAGTAACTCTCTTGATAGAAATAATGTGTGCAGCCACGCACATATTCACAGCTGATATGATACAACACCTGACAAAATCAAACAGTTCTTGGGACTGTTTATCCTAATGGGACTTATTGACAAGCCGTTTCTTGAAAAATACAGGTCTACGGATGCCACTATTTCAACTCCATTGTTTGAAAATACTATGCCAAGAGATCGCTTCTTCAATATTCTTACATGCATGATGATGAATAACTTTTGCTAACAAGTTTGAGGTGATAACCTTCACAAATCATATAGGGTTTGCATAGCTTAATCCATTATAAAGTTGTCAAATAAAACATTGAAATCAATACACTTTAATTAACAAATTAATTTAATAAAACTCAGTATGGCCTATTGGTTTATATAGGAATTACAGGGTGGCAAGGGTAAAATTATCTTGAGTGTTATAGAGCGTTAACTAATTAAACCAATCAATGGTCAATTGTAGGTATAATACAACTTCAACCTCCTCCATCCAAACCCTTAATGTTTAGTACTAGAATGTATCAGTATGTCCTAAAGCTATGGATACTGACTTTTAGATGTAGAACTCACAAGATCTCGTCTGTTGTGTGTTACTTAACAGTTGTACTTACAGGTGTACAGAGCGATCGTAAACAGTTATGTTGTATTTACAGGTGTACAGAGCGATCGTAAACAGTTATGTTGTATTTACAGGCGTACAGAGCGATCGTAAACAGTTATGTTGTATTTACAGGTGTACAGAGCGATCGTAAACAGTTATGTTGTATTTACAGGTGTACAGAGCGATCGTAAACAGTTATGTTGTATTTACAGGTGTACAGAGCGATCGTAAACAGTTATGTTGTATTTACAGGTGTACAGAGCGATCGTAAACAGTTATGTTGTATTTACAGGTGTACAGAGCGATCGTAAACAGTTATGTTGTATTTACAGGTGTACAGAGCGATCGTAAACAGTTATGTTGTATTTACAGGTGTACAGAGCGATCGTAAACAGTTATGTTGTATTTACAGGTGTACAGAGCGATCGTAAACAGTTATTTTGTATTTACAGGTGTACAGAGCGATCGTAAACAGTTATGTTGTACTTACAGGTGTACAGAGCGATGTAAACAGTTATGTTGTATTTACAGGTGTACAGAGCGATCGTAAACAGTTATGTTGTATTACAGGTGTACAGAGCGATCGTAAACAGTTATGTTGTATTTACAGTGTACAGAGCGATCGTAAACAGTTATGTTGTATTAGGTGTACAGAGCGATCGTTTATGTATTTACAGGTGTACAGAGCGATCGTAAACAGTTATGTTGTATTTACAGGTGTACAGAGCGATCGTAAACAGTTATGTTGTATTTACAGGTGTACAGAGCGATCGTAAACAGTTATGTTGTTTACAGGTGTACAGAGCGATCGTAAACAGTTATGTTGTATTTACAGGTGTACAGAGCGATCGTAAACAGTTATGTTGTATTTACAGGTGTACAGAGCGATGTAAACAGTTATGTTGTACTTTACAGGTGTACAGAGCGATCGTAAACAGTTATGTTGTATTTACAGGTGTACAGAGCGATCGTAAACAGTTATGTTGTACTTACAGGTGTACAGAGAGCGATCGTAAACAGTTATGTTGTATTTACAGGTGTACAGAGCGATCGTAAACAGTTATGTTGTATTTACAGGTGTACAGAGCGATCGTAAACAGTTATGTTGTACTTCCAGGTGTACAGAGCGATCGTAAACAGTTATGTTGTATTTACAGGTGTACAGAGCGATCGTAAACAGTTATGTTGTATTTACAGGTGTACAGAGCGATGTAAACAGTTATGTTGTATTTACAGGTGTACAGAGCGATCGTAAACAGTTATGTTGTATTTACAGGTGTACAGAGCGATCGTAAACAGTTATGTTGTATTTACAGGTGTACAGAGCGATCGTAAACAGTTATGTTGTACTTCCAGGTGTACAGAGCGATCGTAAACAGTTATGTTGTATTTACAGGTGTACAGAGCGATCGTAAACAGTTATGTTGTATTTACAGGTGTACAGAGCGATCGTAAACAGTTATGTTGTATTTACAGGTGTACAGAGCGATCGTAAACAGTTATGTTGTATTTACAGGTGTACAGAGCGATCGTAAACAGTTATGTTGTATTTACAGGTGTACAGAGCGATCGTAAACAGTTATGTTGTATTTACAGGTGTACAGAGCGATCGTAAACAGTTATGTTGTATTTACAGGTGTACAGAGCGATCGTAAACAGTTATGTTGTATTTACAGGTGTACAGAGCGATCGTAAACAGTTATGTTGTATTTACAGGTGTACAGAGCGATCGTAAACAGTTATGTTGTATTTACAGGTGTACAGAGCGATCGTAAACAGTTATGTTGTATTTACAGGTGTACAGAGCGATCGTAAACAGTTATGTTGTATTTACAGGTGTACAGAGCGATCGTAAACAGTTATGTTGTATTTACAGGTGTACAGAGCGATCGTAAACAGTTATGTTGTACTTACAGGTGTACAGAGCGATCGTAAACAGTTATGTTGTATTTACAGGTGTACAGAGCGATCGTAAACAGTTATGTTGTACTTACAGGTGTACAGAGCGATCGTAAACAGTTATGTTGTATTTACAGGTGTACAGAGCGATCGTAAACAGTTATGTTGTAATTACAGGTGTACAGAGCGATAGTAAACAGTTATGTTGTATTTACAGGTGTACAGAGCGATCGTAAACAGTTATGTTGTATTTACAGGTGTACAGAGCGATCGTAAACAGTTATGTTGTATTTACAGGTGTACAGAGCGATCGTAAACAGTTATGTTGTATTTACAGGTGTACAGAGCGATCGTAAACAGTTATGTTGTACTTACAGGTGTACAGAGCGATCGTAAACAGTTATGTTGTATTTACAGGTGTACAGAGCGATCGTAAACAGTTATGTTGTATTTACAGGTGTACAGAGCGATCGTAAACAGTTATGTTGTATTTACAGGTGTACAGAGCGATCGTAAACAGTTATGTTGTATTTACAGGTGTACAGAGCGATCGTAAACAGTTATGTTGTATTTACAGGTGTACAGAGCGATCGTAAACAGTTATGTTGTATTTACAGGTGTACAGAGCGATCGTAAACAGTTATGTTGTACTTACAGGTGTACAGAGCGATCGTAAACAGTTATGTTGTATTTACAGGTGTACAGAGCGATCGTAAACAGTTATGTTGTACTTCCAGGTGTACAGAGCGATCGTAAACAGTTATGTTGTATTTACAGGTGTACAGAGCGATCGTAAACAGTTATGTTGTATTTTTACAGGTGTACAGAGCGATCGTAAACAGTTATGTTGTATTTACAGGTGTACAGAGCGATCGTAAACAGTTATGTTGTATTTACAGGTGTACAGAGCGATCGTAAACAGTTATGTTGTATTTACAGGTGTACAGAGCGATCGTAAACAGTTATGTTGTATTTACAGGTGTACAGAGCGATCGTAAACAGTTATGTTGTATTTACAGGTGTACAGAGCGATCGTAAACAGTTATGTTGTATTTACAGGTGTACAGAGCGATCGTAAACAGTTATGTTGTATTTACAGGTGTACAGAGCGATCGTAAACAGTTATGTTGTATTTACAGGTGTACAGAGCGATCGTAAACAGTTATGTTGTACTTCCAGGTGTACAGAGCGATCGTAAACAGTTATGTTGTATTTACAGGTGTACAGAGCGATCGTAAACAGTTATGTTGTACTTCCAGGTGTACAGAGCGATCGTAAACAGTTATGTTGTACTTCCAGGTGTACAGAGCGATCGTAAACAGTTATGTTGTATTTACAGGTGTACAGAGCGATCGTAAACAGTTATGTTGTATTTACAGGTGTACAGAGCGATCGTAAACAGTTATGTTGTACTTACAGGTGTACAGAGCGATCGTAAACAGTTATGTTGTACTTACAGGTGTACAGAGCGATCGTAAACAGTTATGTTGTATTTACAGGTGTACAGAGCGATCGTAAACAGTTATGTTGTATTTTACAGGTGTACAGAGTGATCGTAAACAGTTATGTTGTATTTACAGGTGTACAGAGCGATCGTAAACAGTTATGTTGTATTTACAGGTGTACAGAGCGATCGTAAACAGTTATGTTGTATTTACAGGTGTACAGAGCGATCGTAAACAGTTATGTTGTATTTTACAGGTGTACAGAGCGATCGTAAACAGTTATGTTGTATTTACAGGTGTACAGAGCGATCGTAAAACAGTTATGTTGTATTTACAGGTGTACAGAGCGATCGTAAACAGTTATGTTGTATTTACAGGTGTACAGAGCGATCGTAAACAGTTATGTTTGTATTTACAGGTGTACAGAGCGATCGTAAACAGTTATGTTGTATTTACAGGTGTACAGAGCGATCGTAAACAGTTATGTTGTACTTCCAGGTGTACAGAGCGATCGTAAACAGTTATGTTGTACTTCCAGGTGTACAGAGTGATCGTAAACAGTTATGTTGTATTTACAGGTGTACAGAGCGATCGTAAACAGTTATGTTGTATTTACACGTGTACAGAGCGATCGTAAAACAGTTATGTTGTACTTCCAGGTGTACAGAGCGATCGTAAACAGTTATGTTGTATTTTACAGGTGTACAGAGCGATCGTATGACCCTACAAAGTTTCACAGGTTGTCGTCTGCTACCCGTTTTGAGGATCACAACCCACCGCGCCTGGAGCTGATCAAACCATTCTGTGAAGATTTGGACGACTGGCTTAGGAAGGACAGGAACAATATCGCCGCTATACACTGTAAAGCTGGAAAGGTAGTGGGATAGTGATATCTATACACTGTAAAGCTGGAAAGGTAGAGGGATAGTGATATCTGTATACTACATGTATACAATATACCAAAGCTGGAAAGGTAGTGGGATAGTGATATCTGTATACTTCATGTATACAATATACCAAAGCTGGAAAGGTAGTGGGATAGTGTTATCTATACACTGTAAAGCTGGAAAGGTAGTGGGATAGTGTTATCTATACACTGTAAAGCTGGAAAGGTAGTGGGATAGTGTTATCTATACACTGTAAAGCTGGAAAGGTAGTGGGATAGTGTTATCTATATACTGTAAAGCTGGAAAGGTAGTGGGATAGTGTTATCTATATACTGTAAAGCTGGAAAGGTAGTGGGATAGTGTTATCTATACACTGTAAAGCTGGAAAGGTAGTGGGATAGTGTTATCTATACACTGTAAAGCTGGAAAGGTAGTGGGATAGTGTTATCTATACACTGTAAAGCTGGAAAGGTAGTGGGATAGTGTTATCTATATACTGTAAAGCTGGAAAGGTAGTGGGATAGTAAAGCTGGAAAGGTAGAGGGATAGTGTTATCTATACACTGTAAAGCTGGAAAGGTAGTGGGATAGTGTTATCTATACACTGTAAAGCTGGAAAGGTAGTGGGATAGTGTAATATGTATACTTCATGTACACTGTAAAGCTGGAAAGGTAGTGGGATAGTGATATCTATACACTGTAAAGCTGGAAAGGTAGTGGGATAGTGTAATATGTATACTTCATGTATACAATATACCAAAGCTGGAAAGGTAGTGGGATAGTGTTATATCTATATACTGTCAAAGCTGAAAGGTAGTGGGATAGTGTATATGTATACTACATGTATACAATATACCAAAGCTGGAAAGGTAGTGGGATAGTGATATCTGTATACTTCATGTATACAATATACCAAAGCTGGAAAGGTAGTGGGATAGTGTTATCTGTATACTTCATGTATACAATATACCAAAGCTGGAAAGGTAGTGTGGATAGTGATATCTGTATACTACATGTATACAATATACCAAAGCTGGAAAGGTAGTGGGATAGTGATATCTGTATACTTCATGTATACAATATACCAAAGCTGGAAAGGTAGTGGGATAGTGATATCTGTATACTTCATGTATACAATATACCAAAGCTGGAAAGGTAGTGGGATAGTGATATCTGTATACTTCATGTATACAATATACCAAAGCTGGAAAGGTAGTGGGATAGTGATATCTGTATACTTCATGTATACAATATACCAAAGCTGGAAAGGTAGTGGGATAGTGTTATCTGTATACTTCATGTATACAATATACCAAAGCTGGAAAGGTAGAGGGATAGTGTTATCTGTATACTTCATGTATACAATATACCAAAGCTGGAAAGGTAGAGGGATAGTGATATCTGTATACTTCATGTATACAATATACCAAAGCTGGAAAGGTAGAGGGATAGTGATATCTGTATACTTCATGTATACAATATACCAAAGCTGGAAAGGTAGAGGGATAGTGTTATCTGTATACTTCATGTATACAATATACCAAAGCTGGAAAGGTAGAGGGATAGTGATATCTGTATACTTCATGTATACAATATACCAAAGCTGGAAAGGTAGTGGGATAGTGTTATCTGTATACTTCATGTATACAATATACCAAAGCTGGAAAGGTAGAGGGATAGTGATATCTGTATACTTCATGTATACAATATACCAAAGCTGGAAAGGTAGTGGGATAGTGTTATCTGTATACTTCATGTATACAATATACCAAAGCTGGAAAGGTAGTGGGATAGTGTTATCTGTATACTTCATGTATACAATATACCAAAGCTGGAAAGGTAGTGGGATAGTGTTATCTGTATACTTCATGTATACAATATACCAAAGCTGGAAAGGTAGAGGGATAGTGATATCTATATACTTCATGTATACAATATACCAAAGCTGGAAAGGTAGAGGGATAGTGTTATCTATATACTTCATGTATACAATATACCAAAGCTGGAAAGGTAGTGGGATAGTGTTATCTGTATACTTCATGTATACAATATACCAAAGCTGGAAAGGTAGAGGGATAGTGTTATCTATATACTTCATGTATACAATATACCAAAGCTGGAAAGGTAGAGGGATAGTGTTATCTGTATACTACATGTATACAATATACCAAAGCTGGAAAGGTAGAGGGATAGTGTTATCTGTATACTTCATGTATACAATATACCAAAGCTGGAAAGGTAGAGGGATAGTGTTATCTGTATACTTCATGTATACAATATACCAAAGCTGGAAAGGTAGAGGGATAGTGATATCTGTATACTTCATGTATACAATATACCAAAGCTGGAAAGGTAGAGGGATAGTGATATCTATATACTTCATGTATACAATATACCAAAGCTGGAAAGGTAGAGGGATAGTGTTATCTGTATACTTCATGTATACAATATACCAAAGCTGGAAAGGTAGAGGGATAGTGATATCTGTATACTTCATGTATACAATATACCAAAGCTGGAAAGGTAGAGGGATAGTGATATCTATATACTTCATGTATACAATATACCAAAGCTGGAAAGGTAGTGGGATAGTGTAATATGTATACTTCATGTATACAATATACCAAAGCTGGAAAGGTAGAGGGATAGTGTTATCTATATACTTCATGTATACAATATACCAAAGCTGGAAAGGTAGAGGGATAGTGATATCTATATACTTCATGTATACAATATACCAAAGCTGGAAAGGTAGAGGGATAGTGTTATCTGTATACTTCATGTATACAATATACCAAAGCTGGAAAGGTAGAGGGATAGTGTTATCTGTATACTTCATGTATACAATATACCAAAGCTGGAAAGGTAGAGGGATAGTGTTATCTGTATACTTCATGTATACAATATACACCAAAGCTGGAAAGGTAGAGGGATAGTGATATCTGTATACTTCATGTATACAATATACCAAAGCTGGAAAGGTAGAGGGATAGTGATATCTATATACTTCATGTATACAATATACCAAAGCTGGAAAGGTAGAGGGATAGTGATATCTATATACTTCATGTATACAATATACCAAAGCTGGAAAGGTTAGAGGGATAGTGATATCTGTATACTTCATGTATACAATATACCAAAGCTGGAAAGGTAGAGGGATAGTGTTATCTGTATACTTCATGTATACAATATACCAAAGCTGGAAAGGTAGTGGGATAGTGTTATCTGTATACTTCATGTATACAATATACCAAAGCTGGAAAGGTAGTGGGATAGTGTTATCTGTATACTTCATGTATACAATATACCAAAGCTGGAAAGGTAGAGGGATAGTGTTATCTATATACTTCATGTATACAATATACCAAAGCTGGAAAGGTAGAGGGATAGTGTTATCTATATACTTCATGTATACAATATACCAAAGCTGGAAAGGTAGAGGGATAGTGTTATCTATATACTTCATGTATACAATATACCAAAGCTGGAAAGGTAGAGGGATAGTGATATCTATATACTTCATGTATACAATATACCAAAGCTGGAAAGGTAGAGGGATAGTGTTATCTATATACTTCATGTATACAATATACCAAAGCTGGAAAGGTAGAGGGATAGTGATATCTGTATACTTCATGTATACAATATACCAAAGCTGGAAAGGTAGAGGGATAGTGTTATCTGTATACTTCATGTATACAATATACCAAAGCTGGAAAGGTAGAGGGATAGTGTTATCTGTATACTTCATGTATACAATATACCAAAGCTGGAAAGGTAGAGGGATAGTGATATCTATATACTTCATGTATACAATATACCAAAGCTGGAAAGGTAGAGGGATAGTGATATCTGTATACTTCATGTATACAATATACCAAAGCTGGAAAGGTAGTGGGATAGTGTTATATGTATACTACATGTATACAATATACCAATGCTGGAAAGGTAGTGGGATAGTGATATCTGTATACTTCATGTCTACAGTATACCAAAGCTGGAAAGGTAGTGGGATAATGTTATCTGTATACTCCACATATATACCAATATTCTAGGTCAATGTCAATTAGATATGGAATCAAATATGCAATTAAATGTGGATTTTGTATGTCCTAATCTGTTTAGTATTTTAAGAATAGAAATTGATAAAGGTTTTGTTTGGATTTGCCTTTGGGTGTTGTGCCATGGTAATGTGGACTGAGGTCGAGGAGATGAACTAAATATTCAATTCTACTTGATTTGAATACAGTGGAACTCGGTTAATACAAACTCAAAGGGACCAAGATTAAAGATAAAACTTGGAGTTGTCCGAGTGTTCGAATTAAGCCAGTTCTCAAGTCTACTGACAATATCTTTATTTAATACAAATTTAGATCTATTAGTTCCAAGGCGTAAAACGATGTAAGCAAGGAAGATGTCAAAATTCTCAAAACATATCAAAAATATTGATTCATCAACAGCAGTCAGAACAGATTTTGCACCATATATAAGTAGCAGACATGACTTGCCTTACTGAGACACATGTACATGTATTCACAGGAAGTTATACAGAAAGTAACTATGCGCATGTCAACTCAAAGGCTGGTGAATGGCTTAAAGGGACATGAACCTAAATAAACCATGTAAATTTGAGTAAAATACATATTTAAGACGTGTCAGATACCTTACTAAGTAATATATATCAATTATTGTGCAAATGTGTCAAATAAAATAATCATAATGGAAATTCCATCTTTCTGTATTTTGAACCGGCCGGTCAAATTTGTAACGAAAGTATAGTAGTGTTTAACTTTAGTGACCTCCCACAATGCACTGCATAGGTTAACAAAATGGTGGATCAAAAACGTGGGTGAAGTACATACAAACAAATTCTGATAGAAAACAGTGTACGTCAAGAGTCAGTAACGCGCGTGATTGGGAAAGTAGGTAAATATAAATGGATCACTGAAATGCATGAGACGGGAACAACTCCCCACTTTATACTTGCGTGATGTACATATGTACAATAAGTCAGGAACTTCCCTTTGCCCCTGTCGAATGAAAAGTCTGGTTTGACTTTTGACTTATCATACTTACGCTAAATACAAATTGTTTTATAACAAATATGGCTTAAACTTCATTTGTCAACCATCGTTAGAAAATAATCTTTAAATGTGGAAAACTAATATTCCTAGTCATGTCAGCAAGTTTGTCGTTCATTATAACCTCGCTTTCGGCTAGCTTTTGTTTTGTGTTCCAAAAATAGGATATGACGGTCTATTTTTATCATTTTTGAGGTAGGTATTCCCCACGTTTTCCTGTCCTTTTAGATAACCAATCATTGTAATAAGATATTCAATAAACACCTGAAAACAATATCTAAGCATACAGAACAAATTATTTAAGGTTCATGTCCATTTTAAGTCAATTTTGCAGAGTAAAATTCAAATGTTCACTCCTAAATAATTTTTTAATATAAAAACAGTGATTGTGTACGACTCCAAGTTTGCGATTGTCTTTTGTCTGTCGTCGTGCGACGTCCATCGTCTGTTGTGCGACGTCCGTTAACATTTCCTTGTGAATGTGATAACTTGAGTAAATATTCACCGAGCTTAATGAAACATTATTTGTAGACTAACATTAGAAATATCTTATTGAACCTTGTGAATACGGTAATGTGAGTAAATATGCACCAAGCATAATAAAACTTTGTATGTAGACCTATTTCGGGAACAAAAGACATCAGTTGGCTTGCAAATTACATAACTGATTTGTATCAAATATCAAATATAAGGCCCATAGGCTCTTGTATATCATGTCGCCATGTCAGTCAGTATAATGTGAATGTAGGTAATGTACATGTATGGCAGCCACGTTTTGTAGTTGGAAACGGCTTCTGAAATGCCATTCGCCGGCAGATTTATGAAAAAGAAATCAGCATTTTCGGCAATCTTGTTGTCTAAAATGTCTTCTATGTATGATTTTTGTTATTTGGACCAAAAATTTACTTCATATTATCCAACTTTTAAAATTAGAATTTTCCGAGGTTAAACAAAGATAAAGAGGGAATTCGGCCAGGACCGGCAAAATACTTCGTATTAAGCCGGGTTGTCGAATTTTCCGAGTTCGTATCAACCAGTTAGTTCCACTGTATTTAGATATGGAAACGGCTTACAAATGTACAAATGTGCCTAGATATATTAGAAGAGGATGTTCATTAAGATGTGATGCTGTGTTTAAACTGTGTAATTATCCTACAGGGCCGGACAGGAGTGATGATCTGTGCCTACCTGCTCCACAGAAACCTGTTCACAGACTACAAAGAAGCCTTACTACACTACGGCCAGACGAGAACGAGGGATGAAAAGGTACAAAGGGCCAAACATGTCACACAAGATATACAAACAAAACTATCATTATAAAGCGTTATGCCAGATTTATATACACCCCCTTTACATGACATTCCTGTCTGGTTAAGTGATATTAAGTATACCAGATTCTATATACACCCCTTTTATATGACATTCCTGTCTGGTTCAGTGATATTAATTATACCAGATTTATATACACCCCCTTTATATGACATTCCTGTCTGGTTCAGTGATATTAAGTATACCAGATTTATATACACCCCCTTTACATGACATTCCTGTCTGGTTCAGTGATATTAAGTATACCAGATTTATATACACCCCCTTTACATGACATTCCTGTCTGGTTAAGTGATATTAAGTATACCAGATTTATATACACCCCCTTTACATGACATTCCTGTCTGGTTCAGTGATATTAAGTATACCAGATTTATATACACCCCCTTTACCCCCTGTCTGTTAGTGATATTAAGTATACCAGATTTATATACCCCCCTTTAATGACATTCCTGTCTGGTTCAGTGATATTAAGTATACCAGATTTATATACACCCCCTTTATATGACATTCCTGTCTGGTTCAGTGATATTATTTAAGTATACCAGATTTATATACACCCCCTTTATATGACATTCCTGTCTGGTTCAGTGATATTAATTATACCAGATTTATATACACCCCCTTTTATATAACATTCCTGTCTGGTTCAGTGATATTAAGTATACCAGATTTATATACACCCCCTTTATATGACATTCCTGTCTGGTTCAGTGATATTAAGTATACCAGATTTATATACACCCCCTTTATATGACATTCCTGTCTGGTTCAGTGATATTAAGTATACCAGATTTATATACACCCCCTTTATATGACATTCCTGTCTGGTTCAGTGATATTAAGTATACCAGATTTATATACACCCCCTTTATATGACATTCCTGTCTGGTTCAGTGATATTAAGTATACCAGATTTATATACACCCCCTTTATATGACATTCCTGTCTGGTTCAGTGATATTAAGTATACCAGATTTATATACACCCCCTTTATATGACATTCCTGTCTGGTTCAGTGATATTAAGTATACCAGATTTATATACACCCCCTTTATATGACATTCCTGTCTGGTTCAGTGATATTAAGTATACCAGATTTATATACACCCCCTTTATATGACATTCCTGTCTGGTTCAGTGATATTATAAGTATACCAGATTTATATACACCCCCTTTATATGACATTCCTGTCTGGTTCAGTGATATTAAGTATACCAGATTTATATACACCCCCTTTATATGACATTCCTGTCTGGTTCAGTGATATTAAGTATACCAGATTTATATACACCCCCTTTATATGACATTCCTGTCTGGTTCAGTGATATTAAGTATACCAGATTTATATACACCCCCTTTATATGACATTCCTGTCTGGTTCAGTGATATTAAGTATACCAGATTTATATACACCCCCTTTATATGACATTCCTGTCTGGTTCAGTGATATTAAGTATACCAGATTTATATACACCCCCTTTATATGACATTCCTGTCTGGTTAGTGATATTAAGTATACCAGATTTATATACACCCCCTTTATATGACATTCCTGTCTGGTTCAGTGATATTAAGTATACCAGATTTATATACACCCCCTTTACATGACATTCCTGTCTGGTTCAGTGATATTAAGTATACCAGATTTATATACACCCCCTTTATATGACATTCCTGTCTGGTTCAGTGATATTATAAGTATACCAGATTTATATACACCCCCTTTACATGACATTCCTGTCTGGTTCAGTGATATTAAGTATACCATATTTATATACACCCCCTTTACATGACATTCCTGTCTGGTTCAGTGATATTAAGTATACCAGATTTATATACACCCCCTTTATATGACATTCCTGTCTGGTTCAGTGATATTAAGTATACCAGATTTATATACACCCCCTTTATATGACATTCCTGTCTGGTTCAGTGATATTAAGTATACCATATTTATATACACCCCCTTTACATGACATTCCTGTCTGGTTCAGTGATATTATAAGTATACCATATTTATATACACCCCCTTTACATGACATTCCTGTCTGGTTCAGTGATATTAATTATACCAGATTTATATACACCCCCTTTATATGACATTCCTGTCTGGTTCAGTGATATTAAGTATATAGTACTGCACAGTCCATTGAGGTAGCACTAGCTGTTGACATAGGCAATACCGTCAGGAGAGAGATATCTTGAATGCAAATTTGAATTCCTTAATAGTGTGTAAGACATATATATTTGTTTATGAATGTTGCCAGTAAGAGCCATTGTTTGCAGAGTTATGTATTTGCAAATATGTTGAAAATAACAAAAACTAAATATTTTTTTACACAAAAATAAAATGTTATACAGTAATCTCACCCAATCTGATGTAAACAAACATTCCCGTCGTCTCCCACACATCACAAACATACTTAGGCCTGGCAGTATGACTTATCTCTATATGTCCCCGTATGCACTAATTATTGTGTTCCATTATTACAGGGTGTGACCATTCCTAGTCAGCGGCGCTATGTCTGGTACTATGGGTATCTTATTGAACGTCGACTTCAGTATAAGCCAGTTACATTGTTGCTGACTGGAATCGAGTTTATAAAAGTTCCGATGTACAATGGAGGCACATGTAGTAAGTGTATAAAAATCACTGTTATTCTGTCTGTTTTATGAATACTTGTTTGGTGTTCACCTTTTGAGAAATTCTGACAGCAGCTGTTTTTAGCTTTATTTAGTGTTCAGCATTTACATCTCATATAACTACTGTAAGATCTGTTGATAATTTGTGTTCCTTGGAAAGTCCAGAAAAGACTACACCGGTAGTACAGAAACTGTTTTGGTTAGTTTTGTAATAGATTCTACACATCAATGTACCTAGATGACTAAATCTTCATTGTTGGTATCTAATGATGTTGTGTACAGGCCCGATGTTTGATGTGTACCAGCTAAAAGTGAAGGTATACAGCTCAAGGGTTTACGAGGACCTGAAGAAGGGCCAGGAAAGTGTGTTTATGGGGATAGAGTCGTCTGTGCCCCTGTGTGGAGACATTAGGGTAGTGTTTCACAATAAACCACGTATGAAAGGCAAGGTGGGTAATGTGTCAATAGTGATTTCTATGTATTATGGGGCTCGTTTATGTGTGGATATGAAGGATAGGGATATTCTACCTGTGGGTCACAAAATGTAGTAAAGTCTTACCTAACTAGGGTAGAATATCCCTATCTTTCATATCCACATCTGAAAGAGTATTTTTCTCTTGTACCGTGACATTTTATTGCAATTTTACAACTTGATTACCCTGCCATTTTGAAATTAGTTTGAAAAAAAACCAACATGACTGCATGTCAATTCTCCATACATGAAGATTGTGTGATAATTTGAAGGCAAAAGTCGTCGTTTGCATCTTTGATAATAAGACAAGCCTTGTTTCTGTGAAAGAAATTACCGAGAAAAAGCAATCTTGTTGATGCAGTAACATCACTTGAGTGTATTGCATGAAAGTTTGAAACAGCCAGTTTTACACCAGCAGGTATGAGAAAGAAGGGTACTTTGTATAAAAACTTAATAAGCAAATGAAACCAAAAAAACTAGAAGGAAAACATACCTAAAGAATTTGAAAATCAGAAATAAATTAGAAATTGTATTAGATCCTGAGCATTGTATACTTACTATATCTGATTTTCATTAAAACTTACACAGGAGAAGATGTTCCAGTTCTGGTTCAACACGTTCTTTGTAAATGTGGATGGGCCGACAAATGGGACTAAAACTTTATGTGCTGGAGAAATGTGTGTCAGTGAACAATCCAGGACTCTCTATATGGCTTTACTAAAGGACGACTTGGATAAGGCTAACAAAGACAAGTCACACAAACTATTCAGTCCTAACTTTCAGGTAAGACTAAGTATTTAAGTGCTCACAGGTAAGACTAAGTATTTAAGTGCTCACAGGTAAGCCTTAGTATTTAAGTGCTCACAGGTAAGACTAAGTATTTAAGTGCTCACAGGTAAGACTAAGTATTTAAGTGCTCACAGGTAAGACTAAGTATTTAAGTGCTCACAGGTAAGACTTAGTATTTAAGTGCTCACAGGTAAGACTAAGTATTTAAGTGCTCACAGGTAAGACTAAGTATTTAAGTGCTCACAGGTAAGACTAAGTATTTAAGTGCTCACAGGTAAGACTAAGTATTTAAGTGCTCACAGGTAAGACTAAGTATTTAAGTGCTCACAGGTAAGACTAAGTATTTAAGTGCTCACAGGTAAGACTAAGTATTTAAGTGCTCACAGGTAAGATTAAGTATTTAAGTGCTCACAGGTAAGAGTATTTAAGTGCTCACAGGTAAGACTAAGTATTTAAGTGCTCACAGGTAAGACTAAGTATTTAAGTGCTCACAGGTAAGACTAAGTATTTAAGTGCTCACAGGTAAGACTAAGTATTTAAGTGCTCACAGGTAAGACTAAGTATTTAAGTGCTCACAGGTAAGACTAAGTATTTTAGTGCTCACAGGTAAGCTTGAATGGAAGCTTACACTTAATGTAGAAAAAACTAAAATTGTAGTTTTTAGAAATGGTGGTATTGTAAGACAAGAAGAAAAATGGTTTTACAACCATAAAGAAGTAGAAGTGGTAGATGATTTTAACTATCTAGGTATGTTTTTTAATTATAATGGTAAATTTCACAAAACTCAACAACATGTAGCTGAAAAGGGCAGAAAAGCATATTTTGCATTATCAAATAAATTAAAAAGTCATAGTTTAAACACCGAAACATTATTTTCAGTGTTTGACACTTACGTAAGTAGTGTATTAGGTTATGCATGTGAGGTATGGGGTTTTCATAGAGCACTTGAGGTTGAAAAAGTACATGTTACTTTTTGTAAAAGAATTCTAGGTGTCGGTAAAAACACTTGTAACGATCTTGTATGCTATGAGTTAGGTAGATTGCCTATGCATATTATCCAGAAAATGAAAATATTGAAATACTGGGTAAAACTTAAAGAAACCGATAATTATATATTAAAAGCATGTTATGAGCAAAGAGTATTAGATAATGATGATTGGATCATGAATGTACAAGCCGAACTGAATAAGCTAGGATTGGGGTATTTATGGAATAGTACGTATGAGAGTAATATTGTATGTAAACTAATTGGACAAAAATTTTATGATGTATGTACTCAACAAATTTTATACAGAATACAGAATTCCTCGAAAGGAATTTCATATCAACTTCTAGTAGACAATTTTGGTTTACAATATTATTTAAAGAAACCCATTGACCAAAAGTATAAAAACAGTATTACAAGCATACGATTAAGTAGTCATAAGTTAAATATAGAAAGTGGTAGGTTTCAAAATGTAGCACGACCTAATAGAATCTGTACAGTTTGTAATACCAATGATATAGAAGATGAGTTTCACTTCATCCTTAAATGTCCCTTTATACTCAACTACGAGCTAGATATCTGAAACCTTATTATTTTTATCATCCAAGTGTGTTCAAACTTGTTCAATTACTCAGTGTAAATAATGTTAAAGTTTTAAATAATCTCGGAAAATTCTTAAAACTTGCATTCCAGAAACGTCTCTTAGTACACCGTAACTGTATAGTATCTGATGTATAATAAATGTGTGCTAATGTTTGTGTTTTATTGTATACAATCACTCTCCTGTACATGTTTAAATAATTCAATATGTATTAAATTTGTACTTTGTGTCTTATAAGCCACAAGGCTTACGGAAATAAACAAATTGAATTAGACTAAAATTTACTAAAAGTGTTGATGAAAGTAAAATTCACTTTAATCAGAAGATACAACTGTAAAATTTTCCAGAAGTGTTGATGAAAGTAAAATTCACTTTAATCAGAAGATACAACTGTAAATTTTACCAGAAGTATTGATGCCAATAAAACCCACTTTCATCACAACACAGCTAGCTAATCACTTGTTAATGAAGGAATTTGTTGTTGATGTTTGATCTAATTTGGTTATGTCTCTTCCTTCAGGTAAAGTTACACTTTAAAACCCCAGATCCTGAACCAAAGAATGGGCCTGAATTAATACCGAGCAATGGAACTGGTTTAACAACGAGTCTGTCAAGTCTGACTGTGCCATCTCCTATAGGGCCTGGATACAGCCGCTCACCCACATTTGACAATATACCGAGACATACTCCTCCTACATCTTCCACAATGGACCAGGCTCATTCACTGTCAGAACTAACGTTAAAAGACCCAATGTATCGTTTACATAATCATAAAAACACCGGAAGTGACTCAGGCTCACCTGCTGGTAGTAATGAAAGACTCACAGATCCACTCAGTGAAAACGATCAAGACGACAATCTGTCGGACACCGATACAGACGACGAGTGGGATGGACTAGAAACGACGCTTGTATAGCATGTGTGATATTTAGTCTGGGGTTAGGGGAGGGGTATTCATGTATAACTGATTCGGTGTGTACCTGATGGTTAGGATGGCTCAGGTATGACTTCACACCTGTTTGTAATAGATTGTGTATGTTTGTGAACAGAGGTAAAGTCTTGGAAGGTTCTGTATGCGACATTGCATCAAGTCATTAAATTGCAGGAGACACTGTTTTGAAGGGCTTAAACAAATATGAGATTTTATGATATATTTTCGTGGGAATTGAAACAAATATATATTTGAGGCAATGATGATTGTAGTAATACTAAGGTGACCCTGAAATACTGTAGTAATACTAAGGTGACCCTGAAATACTGTAGTAATACTTAGGTGAGCCTGAAATACTGTAGTAATACTAAGGTGAGCCTGAAATACTGTAGTAATACTAAGGTGAGCCTGAAATACTGTAGTAATACTAAGGTGACCCAGAAATACTGTAGTAATACTAAGGTGACCCTGGAATACTGTAGTAATACTAAGGTGACCCAGAAATACTGTAGTAATACTAAGGTGAGCCTGAAATACTGTAGTAATACTAAGGTGAGCCTGAAATACTGTAGTAATACTAAGGTGACCCTGAAATACTGTAGTAATACTAAGGTGACCCTGAAATACTGTAGTAATACTAAGGTGAGCCTGAAATACTGTAGTAATACTAAGGTGACACAGAAATACTGTAGTAATACTAAGGTGAGCCTGAAATACTGTAGTAATACTAAGGTGAGCCTGAAATACTGTAGTAATACTAAGGTGAGCCTGAAATACTGTAGTAATACTAAGGTGAGCCTGAAATACTGTAGTAATACTAAGGTGAGCCTGAAATACTGTAGTAATACTAAGGTGACCCTGAAATACTGTAGTAATACTAAGGTGAGCCTGAAATACTGTAGTAATACTAAGGTGACCCTGAAATACTGTAGTAATACTAAGGTGACACAGAAATACTGTAGTAATACTAAGGTGAGCCTGAAATACTGTAGTAATACTAAGGTGAGCCTGAAATACTGTAGTAATACTAAGGTGAGCCTGAAATACTGTAGTAATACTAAGGTGACCCTGAAATACTGTAGTAATACTAAGGTGACCCTGAAATACTGTAGTAATACTAAGGTGACCCTGAAATACTGTAGTAATACTAAGGTGACACAGAAATACTGTAGTAATACTAAGGTGAGCCTGAAATACTGTAGTAATACTAAGGTGAGCCTGAAATACTGTAGTAATACTAAGGTGAGCCTGAAATACTGTAGTAATACTAAGGTGAGCCTGAAATACTGTAGTAATACTAAGGTGAGCCTGAAATACTGTAGTAATACTAAGGTGACACAGAAATACTGTAGTAATACTAAGGTGACCCTGAAATACTGTAGTAATACTAAGGTGAGCCTGAAATACTGTAGTAATACTAAGGTGACACAGAAATACTGTAGTAATACTAAGGTGACCCTGGAATACTGTAGTAATACTAAGGTGAGCCTGAAATACTGTAGTAATACTAAGGTGAGCCTGAAATACTGTAGTAATACTAAGGTGAGCCTGAAATACTGTAGTAATACTAAGGTGAGCCTGAAATACTGTAGTAATACTAAGGTGAGCCTGAAATACTGTAGTAATACTAAGGTGAGCCTGAAATACTGTAGTAATACTAAGGTGAGCCTGAAATACTGTAGTAATACTAAGGTGAGCCTGAAATACTGTAGTAATACTAAGGTGACCCTGAAATACTGTAGTAATACTAAGGTGACCCTGAAATACTGTAGTAATACTAAGGTGAGCCTGAAATACTGTAGTAATACTAAGGTGACCCTGAAATACTGTAGTAATACTAAGGTGAGCCTGAAATACTGTAGTAATACTAAGGTGAGCCTGAAATACTGTAGTAATACTAAGGGGAGCCTGAAATACTGTAGTAATACTAAGGTGAGCCTGAAATACTGTAGTAATACTAAGGTGAGCCTGAATACTGTAGTAATACTAAGGTGAGCCTGAATACTGTAGTAATACTAAGGTGAGCCTGAAATACTGTAGTAATACTAAGGTGAGCCTGAAATACTGTAGTAATACTAAGGTGAGCCTGAAATACTGTAGTAATACTAAGGTGACCTGAAATACTGTAGTAATACTAAGGTGAGCCTGAAATACTGTAGTAATACTAAGGTGACCTGAAATACTGTAGTAATACTAAGGTGACCCTGAAATACTGTAGTAATACTAAGGTGAAAATACTGTAGTAATACTAAGGTGAGCCTGAAATACTGTAGTAATACTAAGGTGACTAAGTAGTAATACTAAGGTGAGCCTGAAATACTGTAGTAATACTAAGGTGAGCCTGAAATACTGTAGTAATACTAAGGTGAGCCTGAAATACTGTAGTAATACTAAGGTGAGCCTGAATACTGTAGTAATACTAAGGTGAGCCTGAAATACTGTAGTAATACTAAGGTGAGCCTGAAATACTGTAGTAATACTAAGGTGAGCCTGAAATACTGTAGTAATACTAAGGTGACCCTGAAATACTGTAGTAATACTAAGGTGACCTGAAATACTGTAGTAATACTAAGGTGACCCTGAAATACTGTAGTAATACTAAGGTGACCCTGAAATACTGTAGTAATACTAAGGTGAGCCTGAATACTGTAGTAATACTAAGGTGAGCCTGAAATACTGTAGTAATACTAAGGTGACCTGAAATACTGTAGTAATACTAAGGTGAGCCTGAAATACTGTAGTAATACTAAGGTGAGCCTGAAATACTGTAGTAATACTAAGGTGACCCTGAAATACTGTAGTAATACTAAGGTGAGCCTGAAATACTGTAGTAATACTAAGGTGAGCCTGAAATACTGTAGTAATACTAAGGTGAGCCTGAAATATGAGTAATACTAAGGTGAGCCTGAAATACTGTAGTAATACTAAGGTGAGCCTGAAATACTGTAGTAATACTAAGGTGAGCCTGAAATACTGTAGTAATACTAAGGTGAGCCTGAAATACTGTAGTAATACTAAGGTGACCCTGAAATACTGTAGTAATACTAAGGTGAGCCTGGAATACTGTAGTAATACTAAGGTGAGCCTGAAATATACTGTAGTAATACTAAGGTGAGCCTGAAATACTGTAGTAATACTAAGGTGACCTGAAATACTGTAGTAATACTGGTGACGAATACGGTGACTAGTGAAATACTGTAGTAATACTAAGGTGAGCCTGAAATACTGTAGTAATACTAAGGTGACCTGAAATACTGTAGTATACTAGTGAGCCTGAAATACTGTAGTAATACTAAGGTGACCTGAAATACTGTAGTTCTAAGGTGTTACTGTTTACATATACTAGTGACCCGAAACTGTTGGGTTCCGTTATCAACTCACTCATGTCAGTTTTTGATGCTGCACCAGAGCTATAGAGATCTTTGTTCTCAGTAAAATTCAGAATATATCCTGATAATACAAGAAAATAAGTCCTTTACAAGTTGATGTGCTACGTATACCAGTTATTTATACATTTATTTATTGCCAATGGAAATCATGTAATGATTCACCTTCTGTGTTTATACCTCTGTAGATATACTGTTTCTAGCCAATCAAGATCAGTCTAACTTGTTTCTAGCCAATCAGGATCGGACTTACTTGTTTCTGTCTAATCATCATCAGGCTTTGTAGTTTTTTTTAAGAAACAAACTAGTGTCTTTTCAAAGTGACAACTGAAAACAGGCAGCAGTATATCTTTACTACTTTTCATTAACACTTACAAATCAACATAAAACAGTGATGAAAAGTTATTTCTTTGCCCTGTGATAAAAAGAAGCTTCAGAGGTTTATTCAGCAGGGGAAAAGATGTAGAGGGAATGTTACCATCTTGAATTACAACATTGCAGACAGGTGTGAGATAACTGTTAAGCATACCCTGCTTAGAAATCTGAACAATGGCTCAGAAACAAGTAGTGATTCAAGTAGTGATTCCTGCTAGAGTTATCTCCCTTTAGTTTTTGTATAAATTTTTGGCTCTGACCCCAGGGGGCAGGAGGGGCGGCGGGGCCCAATAGGGGTAATAGAGGTAAATCCTATAAATCGCTACTTGTCCTAGAGTTTGCATGGGTTGTAACCAAATTTGGCCAGAAACAAACATCCTTGGGGAAGGGGAACAGAACTTGTATAAATTTTGGCTCTGACCCCCAGGGGGCAGGAGGGGACGGATGGCCCCAATAGGGGTAATAGAGGTAAATCCTATAAATCGCTACTTGTCCTAGAGTTCTGCATGGATAGTAACCCAAATTTGGCCACAAACATCCTTGCGGGGAAGGGGAACAGAACTTGTATAAATTTTGGCTCTGACCCCCTGGGGGCAGGAGGAGCGGGGGGCCAATAGGGGTAATAGAGGTAAAATCCTATAAATCGCTACTTGTCCTTAGAGTTCTGCATGGATTGTAACCAAATTTGGCCAGAAACATCCTTGGGGGAAGGGAACAGAACTTGTATAACTTTTGGCTCTGACAGAAAGGAGGGGCGTTGCCCAATAGGGTAATAGAGGTTAAATCAAGTCTGAACAATGGCTCCTAGTGATTCCTGCTAGAGTTATCTCCCTTTATGGCTCAGAAACAAGTAGTGGATTCCTTAGAAAAGAAACAATAGAGTTATCTTTTAGAGTTATCTCCCTTTAGTTTTTCTTATTTAACATCTTTGTGAGAAACTTTCAAATGTATTTGCCAGTTACGAGATATCGATTGATAATTTCAAATGCAATAGGGAAGAACACACTCCAAGAATCTGTGCATATCTACATTTTATTATACGATATTGACTTTTAGAGTTTGATAGGAGAAAATAATTGCCAAAACTTGTCACAGATATGGTTGTATAACTGAAAAGGGGGAGAATTTGGTAGAGTTGATATTGTATTACATTTACATAATTATATAATCATGTCGGTAACAAGATCACTTTAGACATTTTACAGTAAAAATTATTTTGATTTTAAATGATGTGTAGCTGTTGGTCAATACTTCATAAAGCTTTATTTTTTGTATAATGGAGTAAAAAATCATATTTATGTTAATTGTACTTTTCCTTGATATATAGTTTTACTACCAGTCTATACCGTTTCAAAAGTGCTATCTGTTAAATATGATTTTGTTTCGGCATAAAAAGTAGGATAATAATTTTAAATTATTAAGCTGCTTGATTGCTATATTAAATAGGTCATCTGACCCGAAGGGTAAATCATCTGACCCAAAGGGTCAAGATGACCTATTGTCATCATGCACCGTCCGCCGTGTATAAACTTTTCCTTTAAATCACTACTAGTCAGAAAGTTCTCAAAGGCATTTTAACCAAATTTGGCCAGAATCATCCTTGGGAAAGGGGAACAGGTTTGTTTTATCAAACAACCTTTTGGGAATAGGAAAAGATTTTGTATAGTGACACTACCTAACACTGTTGTTTTGGTTTCTATTTCATTAAATATTTGTTTTTTCTCCTTCCTGTTATAATTTGTTGAAATGATTTTTAGATGACCGCTCAGGCCCATGGGCCTCTTGTTTTATCCTAAAATAAGTTTTTGCATATGGAAATTTTTAATGTGTATAACACATTGCTTTAGAATTACTAAGACGTACATACCTAGAGTAAATTTGAAGATGAATACAATTGTACAGTAATGTGCTATTAGGATTTAATAAATACAGCCATTACCATTTTATTTGTCCAAAATGTAAAGGGAGAGATGGGTTGGAGGGGGGAGGGTTGTAACAAATACAGAAACAAAAAGGGAGACCTGTTAAAAGTGATTGATTTCTAGTTGGTGCTATTATTATCATCTATGTGGATGTCTTTGGGTATCCCAGTGCAATAGGACTGTAATTATATCAAATTGTACCCAGTATAGAAATAGCTGCTATAACTACTCCCAATGATTCTGTGTGGTATCTCCGGATCAATAAATTTTATATAAAACTTTTACATATAAATTTTAACTTTTCTGAAGATGAACATGTGTACAAAACACATGTAAAGTGTATCAACTTAAAAGCATTGACTTAAAAAATAGCTCTCAGATAGGGCACCTGTTTTTGACAGGCTCATTTGTCATGTGTGTTGTGTGATGTAGTGCATGTTCCTCTGGTGCGTATATGTTCAGGACATTGGTGACTGTGTATATGTGAAGTTTGATACATTGTTGGTGTATGTGTGCTTATATGACAAAAGTGAGTGTGTACTTGTATGACATAAGTGAGTGTGTGTATGTATGTGTGCTTGAATGACATATGTGAGTGTGTGTATGTATGTGTGCTTGTATGACATATGTGAGTGTGTGTGTTTGAGTGTTAATTGATAAGTAGAAGGGAAGTAAAAATGATCTCATTACTCAATCTATGTATATACATTACACTAGCCACACTAGTGACCTGTTATATATGTCTGATGATAGGGCACCACTCCCGTCATCATCACATTCCAGTGGCACCACATGTGGTGCCTTGAAGCATTTGTCAGCCAGCGATACAAGATTTCATTCATTGCCTGTAGTTTCCAATACTATGCTAGTCATTTGTCATATGAGATTTTGTTTCCAATCTGACCTACTTTGGGCTAACCTTAAGCTTTCTGTACCAATTCTCATTGATTTTCCAAGTATTTATTTTTTGTACTAAAGCAGACACCTTTTAGAGTATATATACACAACCAAATAAAAACAGAATATATTGTATTTAAGAAAGTTTTCATTTTAATTTGTATACCAACTGCTTCAAATCTATGGGTAAAACTGACTCCTATTCTAACTGATAAGAAATCAGTAAGAGTCAAAAAGAATTTTTACTTTTTTTTTTCTTTCATTCTGTTATCCTCAATTGCATTAATTCTGTAAAAAAATGTTTTATGAAGGAATATTAGAAACTCTTTAAAAAGGTTTTCTGCATGTTGCTAAGTACATGTGTAAAAATGCTAATGGACTTTGTATTCACCAGAAATGATTTATTTTTCCACATCAGATATTGAAACGTTTGTAAAGGTTTTGATATAGATGTTCAACTGTATATATTGTATCGTGGTTAGTCCTTTATAGGATATGTAAGATACTCAATTATATTTGTGACAAATTTCTGATGCAGATGTGATGTGATGTTAGAATAAATGACCATAGAAAAATGGAGAATATTTAACCATATCTAGGAATACTTCAGTTAGGTTACAGATATACATGTACTAGTATTAGCAATTCAAATATTTTCATAAGATATACAATATATTAGATACAAAGCTTCCATATTATAATACATACTAAAATACTTACAAAGATATGGCTTAGCCAGATATTTTTACAATGTGTCAATTGAAATGTCTTCACAGTAAGTGTTGAGGAACTGTCCTTTCCCCTTTCTTGTGAGGATTTGTATGCTGCAGTTAGTTTCATGGTGTTTAAGACTGATGAATGTCATTCAGATAATAAACAAGTTTATTTGACAACTTGTTTCTCTAAAAGGAGTTGTACTGTGCATGAATTGATTTGATTTTTCTGCTAGGGTTTAAAGACCTATGAAATGATTCTCCTTGGACCACTGATGTATAGTGTACACACTTACAACTGTTCATTTATTACTCTTTGATACCATGCCGACCTTTGATACCATGCCGACCAGTTGTTTTGCCTCTCATACTTACATTTAATTTGCTTCTGCTGATTTTATCACATGCTGTATTACCTTTGTACTTCAAGATTATATAACAGTTGTTATCTCCCCTTAGATTATATAACATTTGTTATCTCCCTCAGAGTGTTTAACATTTGTTATCTCGCCTTAGAGTGTATAACATTTGTTATCTCCCTTAGAGTGTATAACAGTTGTTATCTCCCCTTAGATTGTATAACATTTGTTATCTCCCTCAGAGTGTTTAACATTTGTTATCTCCCCTTAGAGTGTATAACATTTGTTATCTCCCTTAGAGTGTATAACAGTTGTTATCTCCCCTTAGAGTGTATAACATTTGTTATCTCCCTTAGAGTGTATAACAGTTGTTATCTCCCCTTAGATTGTATAACATTTGTTATCTCCCTCAGAGTGTTTAACATTTGTTATCTCGCCTTAGAGTGTATAACAGTTGTTATCTCCCCTTAGAGTGTATAACAGTTGTTATCTCCCCTTAGAGTGTATAACATTTGTTATCTCCCTCAGAGTGTTTAACATTTGTTATCTCCCTCAGAGTGTTTAACATTTGTTATCTCCCTCAGAGTGTTTAACATTTGTTATCTCCCTCAGAGTGTTTAACATTTGTTATCTCCCCTTAGAGTGTATAACATTTGTTATCTCCCTTAGAGTGTATAACAGTTGTTATCTCCCCTTAGAGTGTATAACATTTGTTATCTCCCTTAGAGTGTATAACAGTTGTTATCTCCCCTTAGATTGTATAACATTTGTTATCTCCCTCAGAGTGTTTAACATTTGTTATCTCGCCTTAGAGTGTATAACAGTTGTTATCTCCCCTTAGAGTGTATAACAGTTGTTATCTCCCCTTAGAGTGTATAACATTTGTTATCTCCCTCAGAGTGTTTAACATTTGTTATCTCCCTCAGAGTGTTTAACATTTGTTATCTCCCTCAGAGTGTTTAACATTTGTTATCTCCCTCAGAGTGTTTAACATTTGTTATCTCCCCTTAGAGTGTATAACATTTGTTATCTCCCTTAGAGTGTATAACAGTTGTTATCTCCCCTTAGATTGTATAACATTTGTTATCTCCCTCAGAGTGTTTAACATTTGTTATCTCGCCTTAGAGTGTATAACAGTTGTTATCTCCCCTTAGAGTGTATAACAGTTGTTATCTCCCCTTAGAGTGTATAACATTTGTTATCTCCCCTTAAATATTTTGTTATCTCCCCTGATATCATTAACTAAGAAAGTTTATTATTAAAAAATGTTTGTATTGTGAAATGTTGACAAACAATTATTTTTGAAATAAATTAATGGCAATTGTTACAGGCAATAACGTTTAGCTGTGATTTATGTGTTTAAAAGTGTGTATATATATATAAAACTTGTAAAACATGTCAAAGTTCAAATGTCCACCTCATGCTAAAATTATCTCCTTTAACGTGATGTGCATCAAACTAAGTTTTTCATTCAGCATACTTGTATTTATTGAAGTTATAAGTAACTCTTACAGAGGGATCTTTTTATTGTTAAATGAAATTAATAAAAACTACCAAAAGAACAAACTGTGAACTCTATGCCCCCAAAACAAGAAATACACGCTATTGTTGATAATGATTTTTATATTGATTGTATTTTCTTACTATAGAGATAGTTCTGGCAAGGTTTATTTGCTCTGTATTTATCTCCAGAACAGAAGTTAATAATGCTTTATAAATTGATATCCGATATGTATGTATGAATCATTCTTTTTGTTACTTTGAGAAACTGAAGTATATATTTGAAATGATTTTTCTTCACACATATTCACAGTCAAATTTTAGATGTGGATGTAATTGTGTATGGTTATCACAGCTGAAACATGATAGAATGATTGTAACAAAAGCTGTAATGGTGCAAGATAATAGGAGTTGTTTCCCTTTGTTTTCAATACGGGAGTTTCGAGATCTCAAAACGATGTGGGTAAATACAATTTACCGTAGATTAATCCCACCATCAGGTGATTATGACGTCATCATTTGATGCAAGTTTCGTGACATCATAATCACCGGAAGGTGGGACTAATCAATGGTAAATTGTACTTTACCCATGTCATTTTTGGGATCTCGAAACTCCCGTATTGTAATGTAAATAAAAAAAAGTTAGTCTATTTGAAAATATTTAAAAAATGAGTTAACAATAGAATATTAAAGAGTACATATTTATGGATGCCTGCCTAATTCAGATCCTGTTACATTCGTTGAATATTTAACTATCGTGACTGTGTACTGAGAAGTACAATTTAGTGGTATCACTTAAGTGAAAAATATAGGATTTCAAAGACACTATTAGGTACAGGAGAAATACGAGATATCTATATATATATTTTTTTTTACTTTCCCTTGAATACGTTTGGATAAGTGTGATTTTCAACACCTTGAAGCTTCCCGATTCTAAAGTGTATTGTATCCCACCTGTTTTTCTGCTGACAACAGACTAATAATTAGTATTTACGTTTTTTATTGGATTTATAATCATAATATGTGCCAATTTTAGAAATTCGAATATTTTTTGTCACAATTTCCTCCAGAGCTGGACTCCATAACATATCATACAACTCTTTTAAACACTCTACTCTTTTGTTGAAATATATACAATATGACTAGGAAAAGACAAGAAGCCTGTTTATAAGTCTTATATAACTCTCCAAAGGTGATAGATACACACACAGGTAGGAAGTATTAGATGCTAAACTTGAAAACTAAACTATAGATTTTGAACTCTTAAAATTTAATATGTTTAAGATAATGATTTGTTGTTTTGAAAGCAGTTGATAGTATTTATATGTAATAAGATGTAAAACAAAACAAATTTTGATTTATCACAACATAAATCTATCTACGTTATATTGTATATACAAATAGAAAAAGAAATGTATTGATGTGAGAGTTTACTGAACCTTTGTTGTTACTATTGTTTACTGCAGTATGGAAGTGGATGCCTGAGATTAAAGTGTGTGTACATGGTCTATATGTCTCATTCTAACTGAACAAGGAGATCAACTTTCCAAGAGGCCTTTACAGTGGTAACCTTACTAACTGTATTTTGATGTAATTTATCTCCAAACAAAAATGCCATGCAGGTTTGCCAAAAATGAAATTACAAATATAATAAATACATTTGACAGAAAAGCTCGTCGTTTTGTTGTATTTTTGATGATTCGGTATGAGTTGTGGGAAAGGTAAAACGACCTATATTTCTTTGTATTGTTGTTCTAGGCATTTTTGTTTTGTGTCCCATCTTAAATATTCTGGTATATTGGAGTTATCTCCCTTGGTGTCACTTGGTCCTGACTTGTAGAGAGGAATGAAGGGAAGTGACTTTGATGTGTCAGAAATGTATCTCCGACATTCCGATGGTTATCATCACTCATATCCACTTCTGAAAAATGTCATAACAAAACTGAAGGTTCTGTGTGCAACAATATATGCGGCAGGTATTTTGGGTCTTTGTGCTATGCAAGGACGTATATGAGAAGGATAAGTCACACTGGGTTTTAGGGAAGTCCAAGGCAGGTGTTTGTGCACTGACCGTGACGTTGGGCGACGACTGATTTTCCTTTGATATCCGCCGGCGCAGCTTTTGATGTAGCTTGCGGGTGCGAGGGTTACCGTCTTACTTTCTGAAGTGGGGCCGTCATTTTATGAGCTATCGATTTTTTTAACGAAAATTTAAGACATATCCTCTAAATATTCCGTCTTTAAAGCAAGTAATAAACGTCGTGAAATTTAATAAACTTTACAATGGTGTTTCGTTTGACTCGATAAGACAAGTTTTTGTTGAGAGAAACGGTTTTTATTCCCGGTTCGTGTAGGCGTCTTGCGTGGTGTTTAGTAATGTAAAGAGACAGACACGAATCCTTCTCACTTATAAATCCTTGGTGCTATGCCATACAATGTAGTTTTAAGGGTGGATATTACGAGAGTGATAGTAACCCCTGAAATATTTAAGGACTTGCCAGGTATAGGTGGAGAAAGGTCAGGATATTCAAATGGAAAATCCAGAGATGTAGGGCGAGGGGTGATATGTCACCACTGCAGCCTAGAATTATGTATACGTATTTACTGAGATTGATTTAAGAAGTTCTATCATTGTTAAAAGAAAACTAATATAATGTAAATGGACTATTGCGTCGTTTGGATGCAAGGAATTTATAACAAAATGGTTCTTTGTATTCTTGTACGAAAATGAAATCTAAACACGAGATAGGGATGTAGTAAGTTATAAACAATGCAGAACTAGAACATTAATACTCAGCCATATAACCTCGGGGTCTCCGGTCTAATTCGTGGTGAAATGGAATCGGGTAGCGCGCATGCACTTATCGCAGGTACATTTGTATGTGCAACGCGCAGAGGGATCCTCATTTCCCGACAGTATCGTGTGTAGGCCAACACTGTCTAGCCAATTCCGTGAGTAGAACAAGTCTTTTTATTAATGCTTATAATACTTAAAACCACAAATTTGCTAGCCATGGGTATTCAGTTCAATACCCTCTGTTGCAGGGTGAGTATCGGACTGAATACCCTTGGCTAGCGAAGTTGTTAAAACCATGCTAACTTCATTATAATGTTAATACCGCGGTATCAGGGATTACCATTTACAATTCAAATCTACATGAATAAAAAAAAATACTTAATTTTCCAAAACTACATTTTACACCCATTTCCTTTCAGCTATTTCCACATTACCAGTAGGCACTCATCGTCGGTGTCCACGGTTGATCCGCTAAACATGCCTATATTAGTAGGCCTTTTTAATTAAACAAGCCTAATAATATAGACAGGTTTAGCGGACTATATTGCACTACATTACGCTACACTTATCAAGTGTTTACGTCAATATGTCCATATCTAAACTCCAGGAAAAACGCGTGTGGCTCGTGATCTTTAGTATGCAGTTTGAAGAATGAAATATAGTTATTTCAAAGCTATTTTTTAAATGAATGCTATTTTTGTATTTATTTTAGTTGAAAATTAGAAATCTTTATGCTGAAGCATAAAACTCATGAACTACACTATATAGTTGTCCTAAGCCGATAATGATTTTGTTGATAAATATATCAGAAATATCTGGTTAGCAGACACGTTGTTGGATTATAAACTGGCACTGTCTTGTATACCATAATGGATGGTTGGAGGCAAAACAAAACCTTCTTTATGTAAATTTATCAGTTCTAAATATAAATTCGCCAAACTCTTTGAAAACGAGGCTGCGTGGAAATGTCAACATGGACATGTGTTTCTCAGTCGTGTCGGTTTCGTTTCGTGTGATAAACCACTAATGCGGTATGCAAATTGTTGTTTTGAGATGATACATTTGATGCAAATGAAGTATTCTTACATTAATGACAATGCTTTGTAATCATTTTTCGATAAAAAGCATCTTGTACATGGAAATCGACACAAATATTCGGCCGATGCAGAGATGGGGCCCCGGCAAGGGGCAATTATTGCAGCATCGCATTCGTCGTATTTTACATCAACCGAATCATGAAGGTTAAATACAAATAATCGTAACATAATTTCCAATTTAAAACCACACGAAAACGTTCCATAGAACGTCCATGCATGTAGCTGTCAAAGATGTGAAAATAAATTAGCTCATACATAGATATTTTACAAGTACAATATATGTGTTCAATTATTCGTGTAGTTTTTTGCAGAGATTTAATTAAATTATCTATGTCTCTGGTTGTTTTTTTTTGTAAACAATATTTGAGTTCTGGAGAGAGATGACATGAATGTCCAACTGGAAGGAAAGAAACTTTTATGATGTATATGTATCGTAACAATGTATATATGTAAACGTACATTCCATGTAGCTGCTATAGAATTACAACTAGGAAATTCTCTCAAACATTGATAATATTTAATTCTTTACATTCATGTAGGCCTATGCTGTGAGAATTAACACATCATATATATTTCCAGAAAACATATCGGCCTACATGTATGTTACTTTCCTTTTCTGTTGTTTCCTGTTCTTTTTTGTGCTCTGGAGAAAAAGATGATTGAGTTGAAAGAAAAGTAATTAATTAAGAGAAATGTGTACCACAGTACTTTGTCTGTAGCCGAGGGGTTCAATACTGTTTTAATAGTCCAGTAATTAATAATTAAATTGAAAATTTCAAAATTAAGATGAAATTGTAAATTCCATTTTTGAATGAAGTGGTTCCCCTCCTTTGAGAGTACACAGTGTGTATACCCTTTTTGGTTTTTAGGAATAATACCTGAATAGGAACCTGAAATAACATGACAATCAATCAGGTATGTGTGTGTTGGGGGGGGGGGGGGGGGGGGGGCTAAAAGACAGAAGAATCATGAGGTTGGGAAGTTGTAACTTGAGTGGGGGGTTGAAATATAGAATAGCTACAGATAACTGGAAGTGGAAGGGTGCTTTATCATTGATCTGGTCATTGCATATTTGGGGCTTACATGGCTTTTTTTTTGTTATTTAGTCTCATTGATTTTGGAGCAACTTTGAATCCATATGGTACTGTATATCTTTCTTTTTTCCATGTGTAGCTATTTCTTCTGTATTTCACCCTTCGCCCAAGTCACAACTTCCCAATAGGTACCACTTTTTTGTTTAGAACTCAAATCAAAGACAGATGTACATAGTACTACATACTACATTTTAGTCTATGTGTTTGTAATCACTGTTACTACAGTATTAATACATAAATGGTCTATGTACAAGTTACACATAGACAATAAATGTGAAATTTGGTTCAGACAAAAAGATTTTTAACATTTCAGATAACTTGCTAGTTTTATGGTTTTATTTATATGTTGAGTCTACTCTCTTGTAAAGTAGAATTTAGAAAATCCTAAGACAATGGTATCTATATTGCTATATATGTAAAAAAAATCCTTATATTGTAAAAGTAATTGAAAAGCTATCTCACAAGCCCTGACAAACAAATGGGCAGGCATATGGATGCAAGAATTATAATCACTGGATCTAGAGGACTAATATAAACAAATATTTCTACAAAAAGTTAAACAATGAAAAAGTATTGCATCATAATTTTATTTAATGATTACAGTTGAAAGGAACATTTAATAAATTAGTACTGTTTTTAAATGTTCGTGTTCATGATCTTCTAGGTCCATATTGGAAAAAGTTTACTTTCAAGAGCACTCAAATCAACACTCTTCAGTCTTCATATGATGCTAATTGTATGTATATGTATACATACACTTGTATACAGGTCCAAGGGATGAACTTTCTGTATTCATGTCACTATGCATGCATGGTGCCTGAAAAAACGAACCAACAATTTTTTTATATCTGTTGAATGTGACAAAAATTGAAATGATCAATTTCAAATATATATAAATGAATAAATGTAGGTTCATTCTACAGGGTTTTTTATTTTAGAGAAAACATTTTATAAGTTGCAGTACATTTCAACTCTGTAAAGTTTGTCATATACACATGTACAAACACTATTTATTATTATGACCAGAAATATACTGTATGTGTCCAAATATATCTAAAGAACAAGCTAATACATGTACAATATGTATATGTGTATATCACAGGGGCGGATTTAGGTTTTGAGGTTAGAGGGGGCGTGGGACAAAGCAAATCAGGCGAGGGGTCTGGGGGCCGCCTAGGCCCCCAGAAGCTCTCGAATAAATGTTGCAAAAAATCCTGCATTGTGAGGATTTCATGAACACATTTTCCAGAAAAAATAATTGAAGCCATTTATGGATGTTTATTTATGGTTTTCGTGTAAAGTGTCATATTTTTTTATTTGAAGTTTTGATTTATTTTTTTTTTACTTTACAGAATTGCAATATCAAAATCTTAAATATTTATATGGGACTTAAGCGAAGAAGGGCGGGGTCTGGGTGGGGGCGCGCCTAGGCCCCCAGAAGCCCTCAAACAAATGTACACTTTTTCCAAAAAATAATTGAAGCCATGTAAAAATGTTCGTTTATTATTTTTGACGTCTAATGTCATATTTTGAATATAAAGTTACAGAATTGCACTGCTAAAATCTGAATATCTATTCATAGAGGCACGAAGACAAAGAAAGGGATGGGCCGGTACAATACAAGGCCTTTAGGCCGGGTATCGACCCAATTGGTACTATATGTATTCGTCAGTGGAGCACTGCCTTTACCAATTAACCTACAATGTAACACTACCAGAACATGTACAGAACAAAAACTTACAAATTAAAAATCTATAAATATTTACATCAGAACTGTATGAATTGACCGGTAGCATAATATTATAGATTAATTGAAACAAATCTTAGCTTGATAATGCACTAGCGGTTACATTCTAACTGTACATGCATTACAACGGTACATTTTATAAATATACAGGGCATTCATTACCCCTAAAGAGGCCCCACTAAAGAACCGCTATTTACCCCAGGGTTACGTTTTACGCGATTGGGGAACAGGTATGAAACATGTGACCATATGTGACCACTCATTTATGAAAAAATACTGCTAGGGACTATTTACATAATGATCAAAATACGAAGACTTACTCACTATCAGCTGAGCAGGGAGTACAGTAGCGGTCCGGAGCCGCGTGCTCGTTTGAACTGTTCTCTTCACTATAACAATTTGTAATAATTCAATTTTGCTTGTTACGAGCATTTTCATTGGCTTAAAAATTTACTTTATCAGCCCATAAAGGAAAAAATGGCGCCGCCGTTTGTAACGTCGCTTCTGATTGGCTGAGATGACGGCGTAATAATTTTATAGACAAAAGAATCCCAAAATGAATTTTAAATGTTGAAGAGATTATCTTTAGTAAAATGAATTATAAGGATTAATTTGAATAGATTTTTTATGTTATGGAGATATAACACAAAAATCTGAGTGTACTCTCATCATAAACCGCTTCGCGGTTTATTTAGAGTACACTCAGATTTTTGTGTTATATCTCCATAACATAAAAAATCTATTCAAGTTAATCCTTAATTAACACTGTCCATGCGTTGTAATGTTTACCGAGTCAGTTGTTGGGATTGTCGCTGCTCCATTGCCTTTCCTTTCGCATTTTAGGTGAGTCAGTTGGTTGTTTTGGCGGAAACATTTTGGTTCAAAACTACGGTAGCCATGTTTTGTTTACTACGGAGAGTGGTGGGTGTTGCGCATGCGTTAAGGTTAAACTGCACTCATAGCCGGTCGGGAGGACTTTTAGGATTCCCATAGATATTATTATTTTCTTCGCATGTACAGCGATTTTGACGGAAAGTTTTATTTTTCTAATTCATAAGAAATTATACCGGATATATTAATACCATTTTTACCGATTTTACAGTCACTTGCCCGACTATTCGCTTTAATAAATATTATTTAATTCGTTGGTGCATTTCCCGTTCTTTACATGTCCTCAGACCCGTTAGAGTTATCTCCCGTCTAACACAGTCAGGCACGTTATTTGTCTGCAATAACTTATTTGACACAAAAATAAGCCAATGAAATCTACGTATTGATACCAAAATAAAATTGTACTCTACATACAATTTTTTACGATTGTTTTACTGTTAAAATTATATTAAAGTCGTACAAAGCATGTCCATACAACTAAGATTTGTGTTCAGAGCCATGGACATTTTCATCAAACCATTAATACATAAATTATTTATTTTGTAACATCACATTTGGTAAAAAAAGAGATATTTTAGACCTAAACACGCACCAAACAATGTAATTTTTGTGCGTGTTTAGGTCTAAAATATCAATTTTGTTTAAAATGTGATTTTACAAAATAAATAATTAATGTATTAATGACAATGTCCATCTGCTTTTTTATTCTCTCAGGCATGAATAACAACATAGCTATTTTTGAGTAAGGTTTAAAAAAATGGAAGGAAATAGAGGGAATACATGTACATTTATATTTATTGGAAATGAATTATGAAGGCCACATGGAAAATTCTTTACAGTTTAATATATTTTGGTGCCATGTAATTAAAATATTGACTTCCTTAGCACGCTCACCCCCTTCAGCCCAAATGATCTAATATTACATAAAAAGATAATCAGCACGTCATGTATGCTATTTTTTGTAAATGATATAGTCAATTAAACTGGTAAATTTCCTATTTATCTATTTAGATCATTCGATTATCTAAGCTTGCCCCACTCATCATAATATTCATTACAGGTGTCGGAGTATTTTTCATGTATGGCAGTATGCATACTTTCTGTATTTTCACCGATATTATTATTTTTTATTTATGACATTTGTCCGTATGAGAATAGAGAAAGACAGAGTTTGATGAATGTTGTCTTTTTTGAAACATTCAATCTTGTGCATCAACTTGACCCAAAATTAACCTACTTTTTACGGCAAGAGTCCTGGAATATCCTTTTATTTTTCGACTTTTCGATACAATTATTGGCAAGGACAATGAAGCTAAAACAAAGCCGAAATTAAGAGACCTTTTCACAATCTTTGGTGTTTTGTTTCTCGACCACATCAGAAATTTCCTTTCTAACATGACATCTGTCATATATGAATATTTGTGAGTGTCATTTCAAATACAATAGTACTCCAGTAATCGATGAGTGAAGATGTCTGCAATACAACACCTATAAACTTCCTTTGAAAATAAATATACACAAAATTCATAAAGATATGTTCTCTGAACCAATGTGGTATGCCAATTATATCAAGGCGGATATTTTTCTAGCTTCTGAAGTGATGGAAGTGTACAAGTGCATCAGGAATTTAGGTGATGGAAGTGTACACGTGCATCAGGAATTTAGGTGATGGAAGTGTACACGTGCATCAGGAATTTAGGATTGTTATACGTTTTACTATTTTAGGTTGCTTTAACACTACACCACCTACTTCTGCCTTCTATAACCGCTTTGTTTTACGTTGACAAAGCTATTGTCACGGTTGGTGGATTACAAGTCATTTACATTGCACACCTGACGACATTAACCTGCTCGATCACCTGTCCTTCCCATTAACTATTTCCTCACTGTTTTATTGCGGGTCCGATAGATCTTTTCTTTATTCTTTTGTTAATAAATAATAATAAAGACTTTAATATTTGTTACAATTTCAAACCCTATTTTATTCAATACAGTGTTTTACTTTTCCATTTTATTCTTCTTCTATGGGTATTGGCTTATCTCATTATCGATGACTGTTATCAAACTTTTCTCAATTCATATTGCCAAGGCTTTTAACCAGTTCAAGTTTCGGTATTAGACTTTTACCACGAAGGTGCAGTCTATTAGCTTTATAACACTGTTTTGTGGCAGAATATCAAACAGGCTTATATCTGGTAGGCTTTATGAACAATATATTGGACTGTATAGTTCATTCATGTATAAACGTGATTTGTCATATTTCAAAATTCCACTCTAAGCTATCTTGTCATCATGTTCGGTTGCTTGTAACTTGTAGTGGAAAAGATGATACTAATATGCGACAAACAATTTAAAACATATTTATTTCAACTGAATTTTAAAACATATAACATATTTAGAACAAAATGTACTAAAATGTATTTTTTTCCAGTATTTAATTCCTAGGAAATGAAATAATGAAGGACTTTTCACATTATGACTTCATCTATCACTTGTAATGACCTTCCTTTTTTTATACTTTATATATTACTATCTAAATTTACAATATATTTGACCATTGATTCATTTTAACTAAGTCTCTACCAAAATACCAAGAATTTATGAGTGACACGTCCTTGCAAAATACACAGTTAATATTCCAAATCCTGTTTGAAAAACCCCCACAGAAAACTACGTATGGTAGAACAGCAGAGTTCGTAATAACACCATTGTGTTTACAAGCATGATATTACTATATGTAACAGCTTCATTGCGTCCATGACACTAATACATCAAACTTGCACCGGAATACTAAATGTGGCTGCGCAGGGTCAGTGACCCGAAACCAGTAAGTGATTTTGACGTAAATAGCCTCACAGTTACCAAAACTATTCCTGGATTTATTTTGACCTTTTCAGATTACACTGTATATAAAATATGATTATCTCCATCCGATCACATGCAGGTCATGCCGCCTGACTGACGTTGATGGTCTCTGACGATAATGATACACACACAATTACATATTTTGATAAAAAAAACTAGTTCAGCAATTACCAACCAGGATACGTTATTATTGTTCCCCATCATTCCACAGGTAACAGAACGTCATAAAAATATCAAACCTTTTCCAGTTTTTAGTACATTGGATTTCTAGCAAACAGCTAATGCTTAAAATGGGGTTTTACCATCAACGATAAGCTTTTATTTGATTGAAATAAGACTGACTCCACGACTCGAGTATTGAAAGAAAAAAAAAACGTTTAAAACACACTAGACAAACTGGTAGAGCTCTCTTTTAGTGAGAAGCTCAAGACGCATATCTGGTCCCTGCGTGTTGTGTTTAGATATACACTTTTTCATGAATGTGAAAGCAGTTCCATACAATTTTCTCCAACCGTTCACAATATGGCGAACGTCATTTCCGTTAGAACTTAAATGATCTACCTCGGAATGCCCATCAGTAATCCACATCGAACTGAAAGTAGCAAACGGTGACTGCATGGGGTCCCTCGTCATTTCCACGTCCTTGACAATGACGCGCGTGCTGTGTAGCGAGGGTTTCACGATCATGTTCGCTTTGCCTTCGTCCTTATAGGTAATAAAGAGCTGTAGAGCGCCAGGGTCGATATCGATGTGACTTATTGGCGCGGTAGGGAACCTCTCATTAGGATCGGACTGTCCCACTATAAAGGAGGAGCCGAACGGCAGTTTGTCCAATCCGGGTGGAGTGAGCGGAAGTAGCCTCATTTTACCTGATTGGTAGAATCGTAAAACCTCTCCGTACTTCTGAGACCAGGGTAAGATATGCATAATGCTGATATAGCTGACCGAAACCCATTTCTCACCTGTATCCAGTCTCGTTACCGACATCATGTCGCCGAAGTTTTGTACATTTGGACCAAAGTCTACCTTCACAACCTCCGCCTGTATATCCTTGCTCGAATATATGAGCTTGTGTTGCCGTTCGCCAAGTCGTCGCTTGGTCAGTCTGAGGTGCTCAATATTCACTGGGAATGGGTTATTGGGGTCCGAAACTATGGTTATTTCTATCTCATTCACCAGTGTGTCTGACCATTCGTGAGCAGATAATGTCCAAATGTCCTGCCGTACCTGAGGCGTGAAATATTTCGCATATTCAGCTGACCAGTTACTCTGGACACCTCTGTAACGAAGGGTCACGTAAAAAGGACTGACCACACGTTTGAATTGGATGGAAAGAACGTGACCAGTATCGACCTCTCCTTCGTCTATAGACGCAGGAGTCGACGGTGCTTTGTCAAACGCAACACATAGTCTAGTATTATGTGAATTATTCATCATGTGGTACGTAAGTGATGCTAGATTGTGGACGAGAAACCCATCCTCACCGTTCCTTTTAGGGATAGGCACCATAAAGTTTTCGAAATTCCAAAGTTCATCTGAGGGTGGCACGCACGTCTCATAATGAGATTCCCTATGGTTCTCGAACGACCTGTATCTCGGCAGTAAAGCAGATATCATATATAGCTCCACCTTTTTATTGTACAAAGGAAGGATGATATTATCCTCCTTTGGACAATTGATATCGTAAGTTTTCCTTGTAAGAGTTATAGAAGGAAGGTCATCCCTGGAAGGCCCGTTATCATACATGTTTTCATTGAGACAGAACAGTGAACATTTAAATAGTTCTTCCTCTAAGAAACGGTCTTCCACGCGCACAAACAGCGAGTCGATCTCTACTCCGTAGAAATCCGTGGAAGTGAAGTTGATGGTAATGACATGATACCCTGAGGACAGAGTTAGACTGGGGCCTACCTGATTGCTGGACAGAAACTTATTCCAGAGTGCACCATTGTCAGAGAGTTCCGGAGTGACGATCTCTCCAAGTTTGACACCGTCGATGCTTACTTCAAACATATCACTTCCGCCGTCGTTAGAGTAAAGGATATTGTCCAGGGCCACTTCCGATTCGTTTCTCAGACAGAAGTACACGTGGATAAATTGGCCTTGGTTGAAGTTTATCGACTCTTCTCCAGTAGCGTTCAACCTGTGTAAGGCGAACTTGTCCGTCACAAAGTTCTCCGCCTCGACATGGAAAACTACTCCCTCGCTTACACAAACTGAAAACATCAAGATACAGGCTGTAATAATCCAAGCCATGTTGAGGAAAAGTAGATTCATTCCAACTGTTTCAGGTTTAGAATTTGGTGCCAGAACTTTAAGTGTTAGTGACGTCAGTTTGCCATCCCATGGATTGTGTAATAAACAGCTCGGACAGCGTGTTCACCTGGGCTACTACACATTACACCATACTTATGACGACTTCTCCGACCACAGGACTTACAGGCAGAAACAGCCTATCCATAATGTACGTCTCATTGCGCGAGACGAGCGCGGGGTCACGCCTCGTTACATCACCACAGAGCGCGCGTCAGGGCTCATCAAAAGATGGATGACTATTCCTTTGGCGTTCACCTTAGAAAGACATGAATTTACACCGACAAACGCTGACCTTTGTAAACTTTAAAATGTCAACATTTAAAATCGATTATTCCACAATTAGACAACTACAAATTTTAATTCTTGAGTTTACAGAAGTAATGAATTGTTGTATAATATAGATGCTATAAAACATTACCGGCGTCAGTTTAATGTAATTAATAATCAATAGCATTACGGTGATGATCATGATGTCACAAGTACTAGGTTAACCGGACTTTCGTCTTTTTATGGAACTTCTAAAAAAGTGAAAAATAATGCAAATTATTCACTTTCTTAATTGCTACAAACACACTGATACAACCCTCTTTGAAAATTATTTCAAAGTGCGTTAAATATGGTACAGGTTCAACGCACTTTGAAAAATATTTTATTGTTTCATTTTGCGTTAATATGGTACATATCAAGGCACTTTGGAAAAAAATACACGTATAAGTCAATGCTTATGTATATTAGTACATGTGTACAATTTAGAAACATCTACATGTACTAATATAGATGGTATTTTTACAAAATCCCTTTATGCTTCAGATTTATGAATTCATGCCATAGGAATGGAATATTATTAAAATTATAGTTAACATCATATTTTAATAATATTATCTTTAAATCATAAGTAACTAATATTTATTAATTATTCAAATTTATTGAGATGAATGTTGTGATATCAGCCTAAAGACCGATGAAGTAGCCTTAGCTTTATATCAAAGATTCTATCATGCGATTTATACCATAAAGAATGAAGCAAAGGACATTATTTTTATATTAGATTTAAAGTGGTTTTTTTTTTAATTTGAAAAGGAATTTTTTATGGGCTTGTTAAATGGAAAATTATGGCCATTGGACATCGCCCTAATGAACGCACTTCTGGGCAGCAGAGTTCATAAGCGCAATCAACCTGGTTACGTCTTTTAAAAATCTCTAAGAAATACTAACACAAGTTATAACGCATATATTTTCTCAAAACAAAATGTTCCAGTCAAACATATAAAGATATGGTGGTATGTATCTGCCATCCAATAGCGAGATAGTAAGTTTGATCTTGATGTACTTTTGTATTTGGGTTTTTATACCAACTGCGGGGCGCGGGCGATAATGCCACCCTTTGCGGTTCCTTGATATCTCGTCAAGTCGCCTTATTACGCAACTAAGTTGACTTCAATGTCTCGCTATGTGAGATCAAGGATTTATAAGTGAGTGAGTCTCATATACGTCCTTGGTGAGATGCATGCCACCATATAAGGACAGTGAAGCTAATATTGAATAAGAAATATGCTAAAAATATGTGTCTATTATGTTGCTAATTGATGGCATTACGTAATAGTGTGAGAATATTCTTATATAATTACTTTTTTAATACCTAATACGTTAAGATATGATTTGAAATAGGTATGTAAGTTGTGCACATTGAAGAAATCTGTAATAAAGCAGAATTACCACTAAGTGCCATAGGATTCCTTATTATTATATCAATTCTTTGTATGAAAACAACAGGTTTAAAGTACGAACATTTCGAAACAAATTAAGTACTGTGATTGAGTATCAATGGTTGATAGTTCGATTTTCATTTTGAAGAATGAAAATATAATCACATGTTTAATGTCTGATTGTTAAGAACACTTCATTTCTTGTGTATAAAGTCACACCATTGTTTTAATATCATTTTAACTAGAAGTAGTTGTTCAAGAAAGGAATTATATTTTAGTGTAAATTGTGTATTATATGAAGAAATATATATCATTTGAATATAAAAAATGAATATCCAAATGTTTTTAAAATAAATAAAAAAGAAAATGACATCTTTATCATGGGGAATTGTGTCTTGAATAGGTTTGAAAAGTTAAAAAAAAAAGATAAATAAAAAAGAAGTTCATTTTCAGGTATAATAATGTATATTAAAACATGGCTGTGATGTCATCTATTGTTATAGCTTGAGATATAGCTTAGACAAAGTCGAATATTTTCACCTTCTACTGTGGAATAGTTACCTTTCCTGTGGAATAGCTTGTGAACTGTTCAACGGGAAAGGTAACGTAACTATTCCACAGTTGACGGTGAAAGTAGTGTGTAAAATGTAAATAAAGACAATTTTAACAGCTCGTTGTTTTATTTGCAAAATATACCAAGTAGAAATATAACACTCAATAATCAGCAATATATCCATAATCATTGGAGAAATTTACATCTGATAAAATCCAAGGAAAGGAGATAAGTATGTCACCAAACTCACAACACTTATAGTTTCCATCAGAATTTCACACAGAGTTTTAGATCACCTGACCGACTATTTATTTCTTTGCCTGAACTTTTTTCCGAATCTTTATCTGTGCTTGTGTTGGTTTCCTCCACGGTCTGTGATTTTTTCACATTAGACTGCAGTACATCATTAACAGTTTGTAGCTGATGTTGGCTAGTACGTTTGTATACTCTGACTGCACTTCATAACCAGCTTCCTTACATAATCGGTTAATCAATGTTAATTGTTTGACTTAAAATGTTCACGCCGACTGGAACATCGGCATACCAGCAATTTGTTGTTGTATACTTCAGTGGTCTCAGGTACAGAGCTTCACATTTCCCCATTTAAGGTCTGAAAGAATGAAATGTCAATATGAGTTACTTAACTTATGTAGGTTTAAAGACAGTTATTTCCCTTGATTTTGTTTGAAGGTATTCGATGAAATGCATGTTTATTTCAAATACACGGACTTTAACTTAAAGACTGTTTTTTATTTAACCTATATCATTTTTAAAATAACAATATAACTAGATTTGATCGCGATCAAAACACGGGATTTCCACCTATGTAATGATATAAGTACAAAGATATTCTGAATAAAGTTGTTGTACTTGAAGCCTTTTACCAAACTACAGTTGTGTCATGGACGTGAGGTTGGGTTAGGGAACTCGCTCTACATGTCTTGATTCTTCACAACAACAAAAAAACACATATGTTTGTTATGAAGATCTTCGACCAATGGAGAATAACTCGTACAATTAGAGTGACGATTATCTCCGTTTGGCCACATAATGTAAGCTCATCACATTCGTACATTCAACGCACAAAATCGCCGAAAGGAGCAATAACCGATCGAAATAAAGAATGGCGGGACGAATAAAATGATGATTACAAAACTATATATATCCAGTTGCATATTGGTAAACACGTATCCTTCCTTCTATCTGTTAAAGTAGTCTTGTGAAAAATTCAAGTTCCTATTTAGTGGGATTTTAATTGAAAAGTTTTGGTGTATTCATGTTATGTACATGTATATATTTGAAACTAACATAAACTGATTTTGTCATAGCAATATGTACTTGCTGGCGGATTAGGTTTGGTACATGTACATGTACAAGTAGACAAAAAGGGACAGGAGAATCAAACCAAAAATTGATTTTTGAAAATCTCCTTTTTGGGTAAAAAAAATTCATATATGGAATGAATGGATTAAAAAAAAATCATAGCGGATATGAATAGCAGAGGTTTTCTACATATCTCATGGTGCTCATTAGCAATTTATCTTGTGATTTATGTCGTACCGACGTTATCTTGGACAAAGGGAAATAACTCCTTCGATATTGTCGTATTGATAAGCTGATCAATTCATGAGAATATTATATTCATAGTGTCTTCATAAGCAAATATTTGTTTTCGTCAGTTGGTGATTCATATGGTGAAGAAACACTCAGAATGTAAATATAGCGATGTGAATGTTTTGGAGTGTGCTGATTGGATATATTCATTGTGCATCAGTTTCAAATTTTAATGTTTAATGTGTGGGTTAGGCAAAAAATGTACATGTAGATGTAAAATTTGTAAAGGAATTTTGAAATAATTGTAATTCTGTTTCTGACAGGGAATCTCGAGATTCCAAATAATTTGGCTTTAATAAGTATTGTATATTAATATTGTGTCGCATAGGTTCAAAACCCCTGTGCCTGTAATTCACACGCGGCCATGCATGCTCCCTTATACAAATTTAGTCTATGGGATCCATTTCTTCTCATGACGGTCAGAACAAAGGAGACCATTAAGATAATGTATACAACTCTTTGTTGTCTTCCATCTATTAAGAGGTTTGATTCTTCTATATCAGAATATATGAACTGTGTATACGTTTCTGACTCTATCTTGATTTTTCCAGAAAAAAATAAGATATGAATTTTAATTTGACACATTGGCCCCGCCTCTCAGACACCTTTTGATCTATAGAAAGGTGTTTCGAATAAATTATCTACTAGTACTAGAAGCCTTTTAACAGACTACAGTTGTGTCATGGACGTGTGGTTGGGTTGAGGTACTCGCTCTATGTGTCTTGATCACAACACAAGATCTTAGACAAAGGGGAAAAACTCCTACAATTAGACTTAAAATTATCTCTGCTTTGGCCATATAATGTAATCTCATCACATTCATACAACTATATGCACACAACATCCCCAGACACTAATTAAAACTGGGCTTACACAATTTCTACCGTGGGTGAAGATTAGAAGATCTTTGATGCGGAATAATCAAGAAAGGAAAGTAGAGTATTTTGTTTAAATTGGTACTTAAAGATGTTGCTGCCTCCTCACAGCGATACATGGGGCAGTATCCGAATCCGGTGTGTGATGCTGATGTGTGAAAGGTGAGTGACAAAAACGGGAACTTTTGATTTTACATCATGTAAGAGTTACCTCCCTTAGACTATTCTGTAAAGATATATATGTATGCAATTCTTTATTTGCATATAACAGAGTTATCTGCCCTTGCGGGTAGGTATTGATAGTGACAGGCCCCTGTGATATCGACAGTTATTTCCCATATAATCCAACTGAATCGACATGTGATACAGGTGTTGTATACATGTTTCTATCACAATAATCGCTGTTATGATGCAGCTCTTGATAACAATTTTGTTTGAAATTGTACCACACGTGCGCATTGTGATTGGCTGACACAGTGAACTACTTATTCCTCAGTTATTTATGCTATATTTTGTTCATGGTTATGTAAAAGAATTAGCCTGAGTGAATTGTCCCTTTAAGAAGAAGATTTTTGAAGTTTTAGCCTATTTGACCCCTTTTGACCCCACCCCTCAGGCCCCTGGGGGTCAGTCGTAGAAAAATTGTTAATGGGATTCAATGGCCAACTCATACTGATAAATCTGGCAACATTTGACTTATTTCTTATTACAAATATATAAACTATAGTAAACTTGACCTCCTCTCCAGGGGGTAACGCGAGACCCCAGGGTCATATACTTCACATTTTTTGTAAAGAACCTTAAAACCTTTCAATCTATGAAGAGTATTTGATTCTACCATTTCTGGAATTTCAGAAGAAGATTTGTGAAGATTTAGGCTATATGACCCTTTTGGCCCCACCCCACAGACCCCTAGGGGGCTGGGACCATATAAACCACAATATTGGTTTACCTTTGGCTATAGAAGGTTTCAGCAAAATTTCAACAAATTTGGTTCCGTGGTTTTGGAGTTAAGTAGAAGTCGAAAAAATAAATTGTTTATCGCCATTCGACGGACGACGCACAACGACGACGGACAAAAGGCGATTACATGTAGATTAGGTCACTTTTTCGTCTCAGGTGACGGTGACCTAAAAAAAACGCAACTGCAAGTCAATTCTCCATATATGAAAATTGCGTGATATTTTCAACACATATCTTTTTGTAATAAAGTAAACCCAGCCTAGCTTCTGAAAACATAAGTTTAAATGTTACCCGGAAAATAGTAATTAAAATGTATGTATTACCTGTATATTTCAACTTCATTTATGGATATCCATAAGTCATATATGTATCAACAAGCAGGGGCGTAGGAAGCGGGGGGGCAATTACCTTGGTAATCCTATCGACAATCTCCATAACATTGTAACGCACGTTGTGTATTGTGCAGAAGTTACACCAACTAGTTTCTGGTATAAAGGTACTGCTAGTACCGTTAGCTTACAAACAACGAATCTAGTTGCATGGGCGTTGAAAGCGGATGGGGGGCAATTCCCCCCGTTACCCAGGATGAGGGGGCAAACATGTCTTTTTGCCCCCCCCCATTTTCGCCGAGTGAAATGTTATAAAAATGCACATTTGAAAGAAAAAGGGGTCCTCCTGCACATTTTTGTACGTCATTCTAGAAAATTTTCCGCTGCGCGACGCGTTTCCTTAAACGTTCTAAAATCATGTAATGTTCAAACTTTTAATAATTAAAATTCAATACACTCGAAATATTGTGGACCTTTGCCCCTCCCCATAACGTTTCATCTTTCTACGGCACTTGGTTGTATATACACTTGATTGTTAGCGAAATTAATCTGATCCACATCATAAATGTATATAATTGCCGACATTCAAACGAATATGGAAAGAATATAAGATTCTGCTTCAGGCATCGCGTCAGTTTTACAAAATGTCATCTAGCCAAACGTTAACAGCTCAGAAGATTAATCAGCACAAGAACGTGGATCCTTGATCAATATAACATTCTACGACCAAATCTGATTATATAGAGCTATTTTTTTTTATCAATATCAAATATCTACAGTTACAGTGCGCCTAATATTCATCCTATTGGAAATAGATACATGTAACAGTTAAATCTATCATAGCGTCCCACTGGAACAAATTTTGAGATAAATGGCCACGATCTTTTGACTGTCGACTGAGTCAAGCAGACGCATGTTTTATGCATCAAAACTATTAATTTTCATTGTAGTGAATGATAATAATAAAGATACTGCCAACTTACGCTGAATCAGTGTGGACAATAAAATTGAGTGCTTGCAAACGAATGCAACTTCAGTATTGTAGGGGAGGTAACTCTAAGTTCAAATAGGGTTAAAGTTGAAAAAAAAAGTTTTAAAATATATACTATGCTATAATAGATAACAAAAAATAACAAATCAGCGTAAAACAGAATAGATATACATATCATTTTTTTGGAAAATATTTAGAAATAAAATAAGATTTATAAAAATAAAGATTGATATTGCAAGTTATTATTTCATACCTTGTATTTTTCATTTATAGTTGGAGCCAAGTGCATGCAATTATTTTAACAGTCATTTTTAACATTTTTCATGAAAAAGAGAACGATATATAGATCTTAATTGTGGTTAAGCAATACAGTGATTATCACCGCGAGATCCACATAATGCATTTGGTCTAGGCCTAACATAGGTACTCGACACATTATTAGTATATATAACTACATATATAACATAACTATATAATATAACGTACAGTGTACAATGTATAGTCTGCTTGACTTACAGTTAGTAAAGCGCGGCCATTAATGAGCATTCCTTACAATATATTTCAATTACTTATACTTCGAATTACTTGGTAATTAGTATTCACACAAGTTTTTAACTTTAGGCATTGGGCATTTTTTCCGTTTTAAAAGTGATTTTGAGCGCAAGTTACGCGGGAACCCATCTTAAATTGTTTTCTATATGATGCTGCCATCTGCGAATAATCTTATTGTGGTGGACTGCATGTATGACGAAGAGAAAATTAGGCCCAAATATGTTTCCTGAGAGGTAAAAATCATTTTAAAATGTAGGAAGGGAAGCAACTCTCATAGGCGCCACATCTGGAACTCCTCTAGTTTTGTTAACAGTCTTGAGGTAGTCCGAATAGGTTTTGCCCACTTCAGACTCATCAGCGCCATTTTTGCGAAACATAACTGCATATTCATACCTACATTGTAGCTTCTAGGCTACTAGTCTACACTGAGACGATCTTTTTAATTTGTCTTTCCCAAGAGCCGACATTATTTTGGAAAAGGATAGCTCTATTATATTGGTTAGTATTTTGTGACACTGGTTGAACATTTTTGCGATACAGTCATACTCGTGCCCTCGTGCTATGTTAAAGCTACCCGATTCATAATTACCTCAGCCCCTATTAACATTAGGCCTACATGGCATCGTGCAGTGCTCTTTTTACCCGACTTAGGCTACAGGGCGTCGTTCCCAATGATGAGATACGTGTAAAATAGACGTGACCTATATATAGTATAAGCTTAGGCTATCTAGATAACGAGGCCATGTGACTGAATTCATGCCTCTGCTCTCGTTGCCCCTTTGTTGATGTACTGTAGTACATGTTTACTAAACTACTGTAGCAGGTTTTAATTGTACATTCATATAGTGATATGATTTAATGTTTAAAGTGTACCTCATTTCTCAGTAATGACACCAATGATGCATCATATATTGCTTCGTTTTATGCAATTATTTCTGTTCTTGGTCTGTTACTTGGTCTGAAATGTGTGAATCCCTGGAAATGTGTGTGTCCAACAAATACTGTTTATGCTATAATGATTAATCATGGTTTTTTTAAGGCGTAAGGCCCCCTCAAAGAAAATTTTATTGAATAATGAAACTTAAGATATAAACACTCAACAGAAATAGAAAAAATATAGTTGCCTCACATCAGGCATGGGGTAATCGTAATCGTGTAATAGTAATCGATTGTAATTAATTACATTTTCTCAAGTAATCGACAGTAATCAGTAATCGAAGGCTTTTTCAATTACTTGTAATCGTAATCGATTACAGTAAAAATTTACTGTGTAATCGTAATTACATTTCGATTACTTTTCAATTACATTATACCTATTATGAAGTTGAATTTAGCAGCCAGTATACTAAGTTTAGAAAGTGTAAAGTTCAACTTGTCTGCTGTAGTTCAACTAAAACTGAAGATAGATGTAACAGAATACAAACAAATTGTCTATACAGGTACACTTTAAAGCTAATTTTAAGTTTCACCAGTGTGCCCATGGGCATTAAAGCATATTGTATTAAAAAATGGAAAGCATTGTTTTCATAAAAGTCAACAGATATTGACTGAAATCAATTCAGTTGATTCAGGGAGTATGTCCTCAGATTTCCAATGAGCTTGTTGTTTTAGGAAACAATAAGAAATCAATTCTGTTTGATATTCCCAGTAGCTGTTCTTTTTACCTGTACAGTCAACCAAGATTTATCTGTTTAACTCAGAAGCATAAGTCACATTTTTGCTTTAAAAAATCCTTAAATAATATACTCGATTCATTTTTATATATTTAACATGCATTGCATTGTAAATGAAAATTATAAATATAAGAAAAATTACGCTACTACAGATTTCCGCTTTGTCACTAGAAGAATCAAGAATTAGATTTCAGGTTTAAAATATCTACTTGTTGTGTTATACTGTCATCTGCAAAATGCAGGTTATCAATTAACCACATACGAAACATGCACATGGTCATTTCTAAGACACACCAGTTTAAAAAGCATGATGTGGGACAGGTGTGAATTTGAAACTAAATTAATAATTTAACTAATTCCAATGAAAATATTTTATATAAATATAACTGGTCTTGGAATGCTATCAATTCATAAAAAGGAAAAAACTGAAAATATTGTGATAGAAGATAAAATTTAATAAATCAACTAAATGTAATCGAATGTAATTGAAAGTAATTTCAATTACTTTTTGTGTAAAGTAATCGATTATAATCGATTACAGGTCAATGGTACCTGTAATCGATTATTAATCGATTACAGCATTTTCTCCCAAGTAATCGACTATTAATTAATTACATTTTGAAGTAATTGTGCCCATGCCTGCCTCACATTATCTTTTTATTTAATCTGATATCAGATGCAAATTGCTCTTTGTTAAGGCTTAGTTAAGTGATATTTCCCCATATTAATTGTTTCTGGTATTTATACTTTTTTTCTCGCTGGGTATCAATTTGAGTACACATCATGTGATGAAACTAGAAGTTGCGACATACACTATTAATCATTCCAACAGGAAAATGATCACTGTAATATTACAAAAACAAAGCATCAAAATAATGTTTGTATGCACTTCTTCAAAACAAAAACAAAAAAAACAAAAAAAAGTTGACACCATCATGCAAGCAACAAATGCCATATAAGAGAAATCTGTGTTTATTGATATCAATTTAACCACAATGATGTTAGTATATATTATATGCTATACAATATCAAGGATCTAGATCCTTGATAATATTGACAGAAAGTCAAACCCTATATATATGCTGCTGGTGCACAGTCAATTAGACATCAGATAAAATACAGTCGACGGTACATGTACTATAATTTCAACAACAATAATGCGTATTGAATCAATGGACACCATTACTTGTTTCAAGATGGCCACAAAACAATTTCTGTGGTCAAGAATTAGTAATGTATAGTGCAATATTATCTTGCCATTGACAATTTCTGGTCGCTGGTTTTTTAGCTCACCTGGCCCGAAGGGCCGGTGAGCTTATGTCATGGCGCGGCGTCCGTCGTCCGTCCGTCCGTCCGTCGTCCGTCCGTCCGTCCGTCCGTCCGTCCGTCCGTCCGTCAACATTTCCTTTAAATTGCTACTAGTCATAGAGTTCTGCATGGATTGTAACCAAATTTGGCAACAAACATCCTTGGGGGAGGGGAAACAGAACTTGTATAAATTTTGGCTCTGACCCCCCGGGGGCAGGAGGGGCGGGGCCCAATAGGGGTAATAGAGGTAAATCCTTTAAATCGCTACTTGTCATAGAGCTCTGAATGGAATGTAACAAAATTTGGCCACAAACATCCTTTGGGGAAGGGGAACAGAACTTGTATAAATTTTGGCTCTGGTCCCCCGGGGGCAGGAGGGGCGGGGCCCAATAGGGGAAATAGAGGTAAATCCTTTAAATCGCTACTAGTCATAGAGTTCTACATAAATTGTAACCAAATTCGGCTACAAACATCCTTGGGGGAAGGGGAACAGAACTTGTACAAATTTTGACTCTGGTCCCCTGGGGGCAGGAGGGGCGGGGCCCAATAGGGGAAATAGAGGTAAATCCTTTAAATCGCTACTAGTCATAGAGTTCTGAATGGAATGTAACAAAATTTGGCCACAAACATCCTTGGGGGAAGGGGAACAGAACTTGCATAAATTTTGGCTCTGACCCCCCGGGGGCAGGAGGGGCGGGGCCCAATAGGGGTAATAGAGGTAAATCCTTTAAATCGCTTCTTGTCATAGAGCTTTGAATGGAATGTAACCAAATTTGGCCACAAACATCCTTTGGGGAAGGGGAACAGAACTTGTATAAATTTTGGCTCTGACCCCCCGGAGGCAGGAGGGGCGGGGCCCAATAGGGGAAATAGAGGTAAATCCTTTAAATCGCTACTAGTCATAGAGTTCTGCATTGATTGTAACCAAATTTGGCCACAAACATCCTTGGGGGAAGGGGAACAGAACTTGTATAAATTTTGACTCTGGCCCCCCGAGGGCAGGACGGGTGGGGCCAAATAGGGGAAATAGAGGTAAATCCTATAAATCACTTCTTGTCCTAGAGTTTTGCTTGGATTGTGACCAAATTTGGCCATAAACATCCTTGGGGGAAGGGGAACAGAACTTGTATAAATTTTGGCTCTGACCCCCTGGGGGCGGGAGGGGTGGGGCCCAATAGGGGATTTAGAGGTTAATATTAAAATTCCTTCAGAAAAGAAACAATGAACCTGTATTCAGAACATTACTTGGCATTTTAAACCAGGTGAGCGATACAGGCCCTCTGGGCCTCTTGTCTCCAGGTACTTAGGCTTTCCTCCACCAACAAACTTGGCAAGTCCTTACATGACCCTGGCCAGCGCTGTTAACAACTTTATAGGGTGTTAATTAAATTAATAGACCCAAACCTATATTTTTTAGTGGATTTTGAAAGTTAATGTGAAATGATTCTAATTATACTGAAACTTGTTCAAGATAAACTTTGTATTTATCAAAACTCTTCAAGACAAAAATTGTGGAGACATTTTCTGTGATTGTGTAAAAATTATGGGTAGTCACTTAGTGACTAATGACTAGTCACGGGGAATAACCACACTACTTGATACATTTATCATTATGTACACTGAGATAAGTCTTGTACTGGTAATATGTCTTTGACAATGAAAAATAACCTGTTACAGCATCTATAGTGTACCGGTATTGAATATTTAACGACACCCTAAAATATTTCATATAGTTTTTGTATTTATAGACAAACTTCTGTTATTAGTAGTATGAAATGCTTATTTGCGAAAAACTGTGATCAAATTTTGATTTTTGAAAGGTTGATGTTGATGTTTTTATCTTAATTAAATGTTTCAGAGTTTTTGACATTACTTACATTCTGAGTTTGAGGAGGACTCACTTTCTTGGTAAGATTTCTTCTGTCATTGTATAATTTCGGAACTAAATACTATATTAAATAATAACTTGCTTGCCGAATTGATTGTTATAATTAATATTCATTTCATATCATACGATTAATACATTCTATCTCCAAGGAACTAATTGATAAAGTCTTGTGTTATTCATATTACTCCGAGCCTTATTACTGCACACTACTAGTAATAAGTGAAAAGGAAATAAACGGACACAGACAGGCATTTGTCTCTATATCCATATCTAAATTACTCTAACAGAATTTGATCTAATAATTTTAAAAGTTTGTTTTATTTAAATTACCATATTCTGATATTGTGTCCGAAAACAACATATGAAAAATTCCTTATTGGTCCTTCATTTATAGTTATCATTCTAGGAAAGTGAATGAGTTTCCTATTCCATGGTGGCCCCCGAACACGATAGATATAGTCTTCTGTTTCAAATGATAATACTAATTTATAAGATATTGATACATTGTTTCAAAATGTTTGTTTATTGGTATACCATATTTCTCACAATAAATAAATGACTAGCTGATCTATACATCATCAAAGTACTATGTAATACTGCAGATTCATATCCTTCATAGAAACAGATGAATAATAAGTCAAGATATTACATAAAAGGTGAATGGTTTGAACCATGTTTGCACTTTTGTGCTTCAGTAAACAATCTTTATTACACGTCATATCTTTTTGTTCTAATTCCAGGTTTATCGGTAAGCATTTCGGTCTGATGCAGAAATTATGGTTTGTATTGCTGGTAATGTATGATCAATATTCAATTTTAATTGAAAATTGATTGCTTTAAAGATTATGAAAGGTAACAGCCTTGGTTGAATGAGAAAAGTTCAGATCCTTTAATCGACCCAATAAGCGCCCTATCCCTATAAGTACCTCTCCGATTTTTTAGGCTCCAATTTCACTTACTTTGAATTAAATTCATGCTCAAAATATGAAAATTTTGTTGGTTTCCTAACTGATTTCTTTTGCAGATTGATTTATGGATTATTTTCTACAATATTTTTTATAAAAGTCTTGTCAATTTGTTTCTATTAAGAGGCGACTTATTTGCTTCATTATTTTAGGCGCTCTGGACACTTATTGGGTCGAATATGGAATTTGTATGTTACAAGTATTTTTAGCCAATCATCATCAAATCACCTTTCGTCTATGGTTTATCTGTCTGTAAACACATTATTGTAAGTATCCCATGTCAAACTGAAGTGCTAATATAAGCAGTTATTAGGCAGTTTTGTAGCAGTCCCACAATTTTTAGGCAGTTATTAGGCAGTTCTCAGCAGTCCAGATTTAATCATGTTGATGTTTTTATCTTAATTAAATGTTTCAGAGTTTTTGACATTACTTACCAGTAATATCAACATTTTGAGTTTGAGGAGGACTCACTTTCTTGGTAAGATTTCTTCTGTCATTGTATAATTTCGGAACTAAATACTAAATTAAATAATAACTTGCTTGCCGAATTGATTGTTATAATTAATATTCATTTCATATCATACGATTAATACATTCTATCTCCAAGGAACTAATTGATAAAGTCTTGTGTTATTCATATTACTCCGAGCCTTATTACTGCACACTACTAGTAATAAGTGAAAAGGAAATAAACGGACACAGACAGGCATTTGTCTCTATATCCATATCTAAATTACTCTAACAGAATTTGATCTAATACTTTTAAAAGTTTGTTTTATTTAAATTACCATATTCTGATATTGTGTCCGAAAATAACATATGAAAAATTCCTTATTGGTCCTTCATTTATAGTTATCATTCAAGGAAAGTGAATGAGTTTCCTATTCCATGGTGGCCCCCGAACACGATAGATATAGTCTTCTGTTTCAAATGATAATACTAATTTATAAGATATTGATACATTGTTTCAAAATGTTTGTTTATTGGTATACCATATTTCTCACAATAAATAAATGACTAGCTGATCTATACATCATCAAAGTACTATGTAATACTGCAGATTCATATCCTTCATAGAAACAGATGAATAATAAGTCAAGATATTACATAAAAGTTGAATGGTTTGAACCATGTTTGCACTTTTGTGCTTCAGTAAACAATCTTTATTACACGTCATATCTTTTTGTTCTAATTCCAGGTTTATCGGTAAGCATTTCGGTCTAATGCAGAAATTATGGTTTGTATTGCTGGTAATGTATGATCAATATTCAATTTTAATTGAAAATTGATTGCTTTAAAGATTATGAAAGGTAACAGCCTTGGTTGAATGAGAAAAGTTCAGATCCTTTAATCGACCCAATAAGCGCCCTATCCCTATAAGTACCTCTCCGATTTTTTAGGCTCCAATTTCACTTACTTTGAATTAAATTCATGCTCAAAATATGAAAATTTTGTTGGTTTCCTAACTGATTTCTTTTGCAGATTGATTTATGGATTATTTTCTGCAATATTTTTTATAAAAGTCTTGTCAATTTGTTTCTATTAAGAGGCGACTTATTTGCTTCATTATTTTAGGCGCTCTGGACGCTTATTGGGTCGAATATGGTATTTGTATGTTACAAGTATTTTTAGCCAATCATCATCAAATCACCTTTCGTCTATGGTTTATCTGTCTGTAAACACATTATTGTAAGTATCCCATGTCAAACTGAAGTGCTAATATAAGCAGTTATTAGGCAGTTTTGTAGCAGTCCCACAATTTTTAGGCAGTTATTAGGCAGTTCTCAGCAGTCCAGATTTAATCAGTCAATGAAAACTGCTAATATTGCACAATACAAGATTTGAAACTGCTTGTTGAACTGCTAACTATATTTGTAAGCATTCAGTGACTGCTTATCGTAGACTGAAACTGCTTGTCATTGACTGCTTAAAGACCTTAGCAGTTTACCAGAGCAGTTCGGAAAAGGAAACAAATTGCATGGCAAAGTAAAATTTAAATAGTTTAGTGATTTTGCAACTTGTTATTAATTGCAAATGAGTAATGCGCATGAATGAAGATACTTCATTAAATTGTCGATTTCAAATGTGTGATTAATTTCTACTTTAAAATTTTTATTTTTATTTAACTCACCACAAATCATTTAATTGAATTCAAAGCTAAATGAAGGTCAGTTTAATCAACATTATCACATGTATTCATGAAATATCAAAGTCCTTTTACAATTTCTCATATTATTGATAAATATGTGCCAATAATACTACTTTGTACATATATACATAGATGTCCCTTATCTCTAACACCCTGGGGAGGCAGCTACAGCCATGGGTCATTATACACAGAGATGGTGACCCCCACATGTAGTGTTGCTTTGAACCTGTATAGTCTCCCTCCAAATTCCAGCGGTCAGTTTGAACAGTTTGGTGTGAGGAAGCATGTGCACGTGCACAAATAATCTACATAATTTGGACCATTTGGTGAATATTTTGGACATCTAAATAATTATAAGTGAGGTGTAGTTTTCAACATGCAGTTATACATGTTTAAATTGTTAATATAAAGGGAATTGTAGCCATGGAAAGGAAATGGAAAAAATGTTTCAGTTTTTGATTTCTGCATTCTTATGTTGCATTGGATTATAACCCTATAATTTGGCTGTATATACCCCCAAAGTACAAGGTAAGATGCATGAGCTTGCAATCTATGTGCATATATATATATAGCCGGATGGGAACCATACATTTAAATATCGAAACTTATATGTTAACTACTCATAATTTAATTGATTAAACTCAAATTCATTTCCCATTTGACTCTCATACACCCCTAGTATAATAATATAGATAATGTGTTTTGTTTTAATATTTGTATGGATGACACAAAATAAACATAATACTTAAATAGTTTATGTATATGTCTTGGATTGCTTTATATTCCACCCTTATATTCTTTAATCTTTTATTTTCGGAATTTCTGAAAAATGAATACATGTACCAGTAAATGCATAATTGTAAGGCAGGTTTTTCAAAAACTGCAATGTTTGTCTTAGAGCTAGGGTAGTGTTTTAATTTTTCCATATAATTGAACATATAACAGTTCCTTGAGCTTATATATATATATATATAAGTATTAAGCAGTTTTGGTTCATATATAAAAGCAGTCGCATGCTCCATATTTGGAATTTTTTAGCAGTTTGGTGAGCTATTTATAGATATTAAGCAGTTTTGATTAGTACATTAAGCAGTTTCTTGTGCTATATTTGGACATTTTAGGCAGTTCATTTTGAAACAGACTGCCTAAGAACTACCTAAAGTAAGCAGTCGCATGCAAGATATTTGGACATTTTTGGCAGTTCATTTTAAAATAGACTACCTAAGAACTACCTTATAATTGCCAAAAAACTGCCTAAAAACTGCTAAGAAGCAACAAACGGTCTACTATGCATACAGATGCCCAAACAACAACAGTTACACTACCATGCTGATAGTGGCAGATGTACAAACAGTATTCTGAATGTAATGCAAAGCTTGCATGCAGGAATGACATATAAATGTATTTATATATAATGCAACGCAGTAGAATTAAATTGCAGAAGCATTGAAGCTGAAATAATTGAATGATATATGTATTTCTCAATGTTTATACCAATTATTAATGTACAAAATATTGTTAATATTGTATTTTCAGAGATGCCACGAAAGAGCAAGCGCTCACTGGCCATGGCTGCCATTGCTAGGAACAGAGGGAGACTCCAGGATGGTGATCCACCAGTAGATAGCCAGGGGTCAGTGCCTGCAGGCCTAGGAGAGCCTTCCCCCACTCTTGGGGGTAAATCTTCGTGTGACCAATCAGTAGGTGACCACGGGTTGTCACCTACAGGCCTAGGAGAGCCTTCCCCTCTCGCTGCGGGAAAACCTCTGAATGCCTTGAGGTTAGATCATCCTCAAGGAAGTCTGTATATCCAGAAGGATATCTCACCGCAGTCTGACTCGCCACCGTGCGTTTGTACAGCACCGACTGTACCTTCACCATTAACCTTCGGTGTCGCAGGACAGACGCAGCCAACTAACTCAGTGCAGAGGGACGTTGGTAGAACTAAAAAAGATCAAGAAACAATATACGAACTATATACTGAAATACAAACTAAACCATATACTGAGTCACAAAACAAGCCATGTGATGAGCCACAGAGCAAGCCATGTAATGAACCACTGAGTGAACCATTTGCTGAAGGATGCAGTGAACCATGTGCTGAACAATGCAGTGAACCATGTGCTGAACAACGCAACAAACCAGGTAATGAGTTATATACTAAACAAAACAGTGTAGAATGTAAGATATGTAACGAACCTGATAGTGTAACAAGTACCGATTTAGTTCATAACAAACCAGGTAATGAAATGCACATCAAGCTAAATGAGCCACAAAGTAAACCATTTATTGAATCTAAATAAACAAACCCCTTGTAGCAAACTAAATGAGGAAAATCATTGTAACAATCCAAATGACAATGAGCAAAATTGTTGCAACAAGCCAGATGAGCAAACGCGATGTAAAAAACAAAGTAACAAAACAAATGAGCAAACTGAAAGCAACGTTACAGACATGATACACAATAAGAAATCAAAACCAGGAAAACACATGCTATTTGTAGAAGTAGAAAATGACCAAAAAACAAATGAGCAGAGAAAAAGTAAAGATAAGATCAAAGCAGAAAAGAAAATGCCACTCTTATCAAGTGAAATGAAAAGTAAAATAGAACATAGAATGAGTCAGCTTGAAAATGTAAGCAGTGTGAATTCATTAAGTTTTTCTACTGTAAAGAACTTGGCAAAAATGACAAAGGGAAGTAAAAGTGTTAAACAGAGAAAAGTAAAGAGTAATAAGGAAACTTCTGAATCAGATGTGGTATACAAAGGGGAAACAGGGCCAGTGGTTTATACGTTTAATGTATTAACTGAAAGTACACAAAAAAAGTTGGCAAATACCCTGGGTATAAATGACAGCATTACCAAACCAAGAGAATCCACAAATGCTAGGCCACTTGGAAAACCACTACAAACACAGTGTATTGAAGGAGATGGTAACTGCTTTTTCCGTGCTCTATCATTCAGTGTATTTGGTGATGAATGTAACCACAGAAAAATGCGATGTGCAATAGTGAACCATATGCTCAAGAACTCGAACAAGTATGTAAGCCATTTAAGATCAGGATACAAATCTGTTAGTGAGTGGGTAGAAAAAAAAGCAAATGTTCAAAGCTGGAAAATGGGCAACAGAAATAGAGATTTTGGCTGCTGCTGATTTGCTCTCAACTGATATCTATATATATGAGGACAATATGGCTTCATGGCACAAATTTTCTGCTACTCAAGTAGACAAAAATGCTTCAGTGGAAGAGGAAGCTATCTACCTCGTACATCAATTCCAAGCACATTATGATGTGGTAACTTCAGTTGGTGATGTTGAAGAAAATGTGGTAACATTTGCTGGAAGTAACAGAGCAAATTATGGAGACACTTACATAGAAAGAGAACATGCTGCAATTTGCACACAAGATACACATATAGTTCGTAAAGCTTTTGAAGACATTTCACTGAAGTGTTCAAGAAAACATTCTGTTATATCTGAAAGTGAGAATAATAGAAAAGATGATAGACCTACTGTCGCAAAAGATGGGAAAAGGAAAGTAAAAACATGTAGAGATAATGTAACGAAGGTTACCTTAAACTGTAATGAAAATACAGAGATGGAAATAGAGATAAACAAGAAAGATTTGACAATATTAACACCACATGACAGCAATGACCATATGACTTCTGCAGAAGTAAATGTTAGTGATCAAAAACATGATAATGCACCAGGAATACCACAAAACATTGACGAGCAAAATTGTTCAATCATTAAACATGTGGAACATAAGGAAAGAGAAGTTCAGATGCCATTGAACCGTCCTGTAAAAGGAAGTTATCATCAAGGTCATTCACATTTTATGGAAAATGCAGGTAAACAGTGTGTACTGAATAGCTTATCAGCTGTTTTATATAGCCAGAAAAGAGACATGAAATTATGGACACCATCAGATTTAGACCATGTACTTGAAATCGGCAATGAAATGTATGGCCATCTCAGGAACAGCTCAACCATGAGGAATGATTATATTGCTATTAGTGAAGTGCCAAGATTGATTGATTGCTATGGTAAAATTTTTGATCTGAAATTTCAACATTCAATATCAGGAACACTGGGTAATACAAACATTGACAATGACCTTTATCAATTTCACACATTATATGCAGCATTACAAATGGCTCTGGATCAAAGAGAAAGTCACGCAGCCTTTGTAACCTTTAAAGGTAATACATTTATTGTTGTGAAACAAAATGCTAGATATTTCGTGTTTGATTCACATTCCAGAAATACAAATGGTATACAAGTACCCAATGGAACAAGTATTTTGTTAAATTATAACAACATAGATGATGTATACACACATTGTATTCATTTGGCAACATCAATGCATTACAAACCAGCAGATCAGTTTGAAGTAACAGCAGTTTTTATATCTGTTCCGAGTGATATGGACGCACAAGACCTGACTAATAGTGATAATTTAGAAGAAAACTGTTCAAACAATGATCATGAAATAGCAGGAAGTGAAATTACAAATGCTTTTTACAACAATACATGTGGCACAGGTATGCAAGTTCTACCAGATATGGCAATGTTGAATTCTAATGAAGATGCAATGTTTTCTGGGACAGGAACTTCGAAAGCAACTGAAAATGAGAAAAAGAGATGTAATATTGATAAAAAATTGGTAAGGCAAAGACGGCCAAAATCTGTAACAAGTAGACGGAGAATTCAAAAAGAGCTCATGAGGATAGTGCATTTGAGAAAATCTGCGATGAAAGTCAGAAATGTAGATGGATCAGAAAGGGTAAACAGTGGAATCAGTAGTACATGTCAGAGAGATAAAGAAAGGTACCACATGAATGAAAACCGTAGGGTAAAATTAAAAAGAGCATCGTGTTTAAATTACAAAACAAATGCAACCTATAGAGAAGCTGTAAAAGAAGCCAGCAGGAAAAAAATATCATGAGGATATTGTGCATAGAGAAAAAGTAAAGGAGATGTTAAAGAAAAAATATGAACAAGATGACGTAAATAGGGAAGCAAAACAGCAAGCATCAAAAACAAAATACATGTGTGATGAAAAACATCAACAAAATTTAAGACGGGCATCGAAGAAAAAATACGAACAGAATGATGAGCATAGAGAAAGTGTCAAGCAAGCATCTAAAAGAAAATATGAACAGAATGATGAGCATAAAGAAAGTGTAAAGCAAGCATCTAAAAGAAAATATGAACAGAATGATGAGCATAAAGAAAGTGTAAAGCAAGCATCTAAAAGAAAATATGAACAGAATGATGAGCATAAAGAAAGTGTAAAGCAAGCATCTAAAAGAAAATATGAACAGAATGATGAGCATAAAGAAAGTGTAAAGCAAGCATCTAAAAGAAAATATGAACAGAATGATGAGCATAAAGAAAGTGTAAAGCAAGCATCTAAAAGAAAATATGAACAGAATGACGAGCATAAAGAAAGTGTAAAGCAAGCTTCTAAAAGAAAATATGAACAGAATGATGAGCATAAAGAAAGTGTAAAGCAAGCATCTAAAAGAAAATATGAACAGAATGATGAGCATAGAGAAAGTGTAAAGCAAGCATCTAAAAGAAAATATGAACAAAATGACGAGCATAGAGAAACCAAAAAAAGAACTTTAAAGATGAAATATGAAAATGATGAGGAATATTCTAACAATGTAAAAAGTAGAGTGATTGCTTCAAGGAGATTAAAGAATGAGCAGAAGCACAATATAGAATTTGTGACAGCACATTTTAAGAAAGAGATAAGTGAGTATCCTGATCATGTATGTTCTGTTTGTCGCAAGTTGTTGTTCCAAAAGCAAGTTGTTCATTGTAATAAAGAAACATACAGAGAAAAGGGAAAAGAGATATATGATCTTGCTGAACTGTGCATTTCTGATGATTATTTAATTCCCTGTCCTGAGACAGAAACACACAACTGCACAAGTAGATGTAAACTATGGATCTGTTACACATGTCACAGAAAACTCCTTGCAGGTAAAGTACCATCAGAGGCTGGAATAAACAACCTTAAATTAAAAACGATTCCAGAGGAACTGAAATGTTTAAATGCAGTTGAAAGACATTTGATCTCTGTCATTATACCATTCATGAAAATGATACCACTGCCAAAAGGAGGTCAGTTTGGAGTTCATGGACCTGTTGTATGTGTTCCAACAAATGTAAATCAATCCATCACTGTCTTACCAAGGACTGAAAATGAAAACCAGTTGATACGTGTGAAAATTAAAGCGGAAATTATCATACAAAGGACACTATAAGTATGAATTTGTAAATACAGCTCGACTTAAAACAGCAATACAATTTTTGAAGGAAACAAATAAGTGGTATAGAGATGTAGAAATTGATGAATCATGGGAAAATCCTATTGAAAAGATTTGTGATTATGCAGCAGAAGACAATGTTGCTGTTCAAGATACAGACAATAATGATAGCATGATGAAGATGACACGCAAAACATGCCATGATTACATGTCTCCAACCTGCAAAACAAGTACAGACAATTTTGAATGAGCACACGTGTGACAATTAGTATTTTGATGAGAAGGGCATAGAAGCAAAGGCATTTCCTGTACTGTTTCCTGATGAGAATGTGTCAGTGATGAACGTGACGCAAGTAGATATTTACACACATAGGCTGATAGAAAGTTGATAAAAGATTTGCTCAAGTATACTAAGATTTCTGTTCTTTGCTCAATATATATCTGAACTACAGCAAGTTAATAACAAGTGTGCTCAATAGCTTTAAGAAAAGGTGAGAAAATTGGAAAAGATGGTCAAAGTATAAACCGCAGGCATACTACTAGAATCAGGAGCTTGTAAAGGATATCTTGAAAAAAAAGATGATGGATACAAATTTCTTAGACCAATTAGAGGGCACTCCGCCCATACTGGCGAAGCTACACAGAAAGATTCTATTTGCTAAAGTTGACAGACAACTCGGGGCTACCAACCTGGTTTTGTTCATTTTCTTCAGCTGAAATGAGATTAGGGTGGACAAGATATAATTGAGTCTTCTCAATCAACAAAATGAACTATGTTAAAGAACCGTCAGTAATTGTAAAAGATGGGCTAATCCAGTGACTTGTTTGCATAGAATGTTTTGAATCTACAAGTGAGTTTCATAAAATTTTTGAAAGAGGTTGTCGCATTTATCAAATGCCAGAACCCAATCACTGAACTATACCGTCAGATTGTGACTGTAGGATCTCTAGACGATGCTTAGTCTGGGTAGAAGAAGTAGCTCCAAAATTTTGATGAAATGAGATTAGTCACTGAAATGTCTAGAACCCATCCTGTAGTATACCACACTAGTAACATTATAGTGTGATCTCACTGAACTATACCGTCAGTAACATCCTGTAGTATACCACACTAGTAACATTATAGTGTGATCTCACTGAACTATACCGTCAGTAACATCCTGTAGTATACCACACTAGTAACATTATAGTGTGATCTCACTGAACTATACCGTCAGTAACATCCTGTAGTATACCACACTAGTAACATTATAGTGTGATCTCACTGAACTATACCGTCAGTAACATCCTGTAGTATACCACACTAGTAACATTATAGTGTGATCTCACTGAACTATACCGTCAGTAACATCCTGTAGTATATCACACTAGTAACATTATAGTGTGATCTCACTGAACTATACCGTCAGTAACATCCTGTAGTATATCACACTAGTAACATTATAGTGTGATCTCACTGAACTATACCGTCAGTAACATCCTGTAGTATATCACACTAGTAACATTATAGTGTGATCTCACTGAACTATACCGTCAGTAACATCCTGTAGTATACCACACTAGTAACATTATAGTGTGATCTCACTGAACTATACCGTCAGTAACATCCTGTAGTATATCCACACTAGTAACATTATAGTGTGATCTCACTGAACTATACCGTCAGTAACATCCTGTAGTATACCACACTAGTAACATTATAGTGTGATCTCACTGAACTATACCGTCAGTAACATCCTGTAGTATACCACACTAGTAACATTATAGTGTGATCTCACTGAACTATACCGTCAGTAACATCCTGTAGTATACCACACTAGTAACATTATAGTGTGATCTCACTGAACTATACCGTCAGTAACATCCTGTAGTATACCACACTAGTAACATTATAGTGTGATCTCACTGAACTATACCGTCAGTAACATCCTGTAGTATACCACACTAGTAACATTATAGTGTGATCTCACTGAACTATACCGTCAGTAACATCCTGTAGTATACCACACTAGTAACATTATAGTGTGATCTCACTGAACTATACCGTCAGTAACATCCTGTAGTATACCACACTAGTAACATTATAGTGTGATCTCACTGAACTATACCGTCAGTAACATCCTGTAGTATACCACACTAGTAACATTATAGTGTGATCTCACTGAACTATACCGTCAGTAACATCCTGTAGTATACCACACTAGTAACATTATAGTGTGATCTCACTGAACTATACCGTCAGTAACATCCTGTAGTATACCACACTAGTAACATTATAGTGTGATCTCACTGAACTATACCGTCAGTAACATCCTGTAGTATACCACACTAGTAACATTATAGTGTGATCTCACTGAACTATACCGTCAGTAACATCCTGTAGTATACCACACTAGTAACATTATAGTGTGATCTCACTGAACTATACCGTCAGTAACATCCTGTAGTATATCACACTAGTAACATTATAGTGTGATCTCACTGAACTATACCGTCAGTAACATCCTGTAGTATATCACACTAGTAACATTATAGTGTGATCTCACTGAACTATACCGTCAGTAACATCCTGTAGTATACCACACTAGTAACATTATAGTGTGATCTCACTGAACTATACCGTCAGTAACATCCTGTAGTATACCACACTAGTAACATTATAGTGTGATCTCACTGAACTATACCGTCAGTTACATCCTGTAGTATACCACACTAGTAACATTATAGTGTGATCTCACTGAACTATACCGTCAGTAACATCCTGTAGTATACCACACTAGTAACATTATAGTGTGATCTCACTGAACTATACCGTCAGTAACATCCTGTAGTATACCACACTAGTAACATTATAGTGTGATCTCACTGAACTATACCGTCAGTAACATCCTGTAGTATACCACACTAGTAACATTATAGTGTGATCTCACTGAACTATACCGTCAGTAACATCCTGTAGTATACCACACTAGTAACATTATAGTGTGATCTCACTGAACTATACCGTCAGTAACATCCTGTAGTATACCACACTAGTAACATTATAGTGTGATCTCACTGAAATATACCGTCAGTAACATCCTGTAGTATACCACACTAGTAACATTATAGTGTGATCTCACTGAACTATACCGTCAGTAACATCCTGTAGTATACCACACTAGTAACATTATAGTGTGATCTCACTGAACTATACCGTCAGTAACATCCTGTAGTATACCACACTAGTAACATTATAGTGTGATCTCACTGAACTATACCGTCAGTAACATCCTGTAGTATACACACTAGTAACATTATAGTGTGATCTCACTGAACTATACCGTCAGTAACATCCTGTAGTATACACACTAGTAACATTTAGTGTGATCTCACTGAACTATACCGTCAGTAACATCCTGTAGTATACCACACTAGTAACATTATAGTGTGATCTCACTGAACTATACCGTCAGTAACATCCTGTAGTATACCACACTAGTAACATTATAGTGTGATCTCACTGAACTATACCGTCAGTAACATCCTGTAGTATACCACACTAGTAACATTATAGTGTGATCTCACTGAACTATACCGTCAGTAACATCCTGTAGTATACCACACTAGTAACATTATAGTGTGATCTCACTGAACTATACCGTCAGTAACATCCTGTAGTATACCACACTAGTAACATTATAGTGTGATCTCACTGAACTATACCGTCAGTAACATCCTGTAGTATACCACACTAGTAACATTATAGTGTGATCTCACTGAACTATACCGTCAGTAACATCCTGTAGTATACCACACTAGTAAACATTATAGTGTGATCTCACTGAACTATACCGTCAGTAACATCCTGTAGTATACCACACTAGTAACATTATAGTGTGATTCACGAAAACTGAACTATACCGTCAGTAACATCCTGTAGTATACCACACTAGTAACATTATAGTGTGATCTCACTGAACTATACCGTCAGTAACATCCTGTAGTATACCACACTAGTAACATTATAGTGTGATCTCACTGAACTATACCGTCAGTAACATCCTGTAGTATACCACACTAGTAACATTATAGTGTGATCTCACTGAACTATACCGTCAGTTAACATCCTGTAGTATACCACACTAATATAGTGTGATCTCACTGAACTTATACATCTGTGTATACACATAGATCTCACTGAACTATACCGTCAGTAACATCCTGTAGTATACCACACTAGTAACATTATAGTGTGATCTCACTGAACTATACCGTCAGTAACATCCTGTAGTATACCACACTAGTAACATTATAGTGTGATCTCACTGAACTATACCGTCAGTAACATCCTGTAGTATACCACACTAGTAACATTATAGTGTGATCTCACTGAACTATACGTCAGTAACATCCTGTAGTATACACACTAGTAACATTATAGTGTGATCTCATGAACTGTACCGTCAGTATCCTGTAGTATACCACACAGTAACATTATAGTGTGATCTCACTGAACTATACCGTCAGTTACATCCTGTAGTATACCACACTAGTAACATTATAGTGTGATCTCACTGAACTATACCGTCAGTTACATCCTGTAGTATACCACACTAGTAACATTATAGTGTGATCTCACTGAACTATACCGTCATTAACATCCTGTAGTATACCACACTAGTAACATTATAGTGTGATCTCACTGAACTATACCGTCAGTAACATCCTGTAGTATACCACACTAGTAACATTATAGTGTGATCTCACTGAACTATACCGTCAGTAACATCCTGTAGTATATACCACACTAGTAACATTATAGTGTGATCTCACTGAACTATACCGTCAGTAACATCCTGTAGTATACCACACTAGTAACATTATAGTGTGATCTCACTGAACTATACCGTCAGTTACATCCTGTAGTATATCACACTAGTAACATTATAGTGTGATCTCACTGAACTATACCGTCAGTAACATCCTGTAGTATACCACACTAGTAACATTATAGTGTGATCTCACTGAACTATACCGTCAGTAACATCCTGTAGTATATCACACTAGTAACATTATAGTGTGATCTCACTGAACTATACCGTCAGTAACATCCTGTAGTATACCACACTAGTAACATTATAGTGTGATCTCACTGAACTATACCGTCAGTAACATCCTGTAGTATACCACACTAGTAACATTATAGTGTGATCTCACTGAACTATACCGTCAGTAACATCCTGTAGTATACCACACTAGTAACATTATAGTGTGATCTCACTGAACTATACCGTCAGTAACATCCTGTAGTATACCACACTAGTAACATTATAGTGTGATCTCACTGAACTATACCGTCAGTAACATCCTGTAGTATACCACACTAGTAACATTATAGTGTGATCTCACTGAACTACCGTCAGTAACATCCTGTAGTATACCACACTAGTAACATATAGTGTGATCACTGAACATACGTCAGTAACTCCTGTAGTATACCACACTAGTAACATTATAGTGTGATCTCACTGAACTATACCGTCAGTAACATCCTGTAGTATACCACACTAGTAACATTATAGTGTGATCTCACTGAACTATACCGTCAGTAACATCCTGTAGTATACCACACTAGTAACATTATAGTGTGATCTCACTGAACTATACCGTCAGTAACATCCTGTAGTATATCACACTAGTAACATTATAGTGTGATCTCACTGAACTATACCGTCAGTTACATCCTGTAGTATACCACACTAGTAACATTATAGTGTGATCTCACTGAACTATACCGTCAGTAACATCCTGTAGTATACCACACTAGTAACATTATAGTGTGATCTCACTGAACTATACCGTCAGTAACATCCTGTAGTATACCACACTAGTAACATTATAGTGTGATCTCACTGAACTATACCGTCAGTAACATCCTGTAGTATACCACACTAGTAACATTATAGTGTGATCTCACTGAACTATACCGTCAGTAACATCCTGTAGTATACCACACTAGTAACATTATAGTGTGATCTCACTGAACTATACCGTCAGTAACATCCTGTAGTATACCACACTAGTAACATTATAGTGTGATCTCACTGAACTATACCGTCAGTAACATCCTGTAGTATACCACACTAGTAACATTATAGTGTGATCTCACTGAACTATACCGTCAGTAACATCCTGTAGTATACCACACTAGTAACATTATAGTGTGATCTCACTGAACTATACCGTCAGTAACATCCTGTAGTATACCACACTAGTAACATTATAGTGTGATCTCACTGAACTATACCGTCAGTAACATCCTGTAGTATATCACACTAGTAACATTATAGTGTGATCTCACTGAACTATACCGTCAGTAACATCCTGTAGTATACCACACTAGTAACATTATAGTGTGATCTCACTGAACTATACCGTCAGTAACATCCTGTAGTATACCACACTAGTAACATTATAGTGTGATCTCACTGAACTATACCGTCAGTAACATCCTGTAGTATACCACACTAGTAACATTATAGTGTGATCTCACTGAACTATACCGTCAGTAACATCCTGTAGTATACCACACTAGTAACATTATAGTGTGATCTCACTGAACTATACCGTCAGTAACATCCTGTAGTATACCACACTAGTAACATTATAGTGTGATCTCACTGAACTATACCGTCAGTAACATCCTGTAGTATATACCACACTAGTAACATTATAGTGTGATCTCACTGAACTATACCGTCAGTAACATCCTGTAGTATACACACTAGTAACATTATAGTGTGATCTCACTGAACTATACCGTCAGTAACATCCTGTAGTATACCACACTAGTAACATTATAGTGTGATCTCACTGAACTATACCGTCAGTAACATCCTGTAGTATACCACACTAGTAACATTATAGTGTGATCTCACTGAACTATACCGTCAGTTACATCCTGTAGTATACCACACTAGTAACATTATAGTGTGATCTCACTGAACTATACCGTCAGTAACATCCTGTAGTATACCACACTAGTAACATTATAGTGTGATCTCACTGAACTATACCGTCAGTAACATCCTGTAGTATACCACACTAGTAACATTATAGTGTGATCTCACTGAACTATACCGTCAGTAACATCCTGTAGTATACCACACTAGTAACATTATAGTGTGATCTCACTGAACTATACCGTCAGTAACATCCTGTAGTATACCACACTAGTAACATTATAGTGTGATCTCACTGAACTATACCGTCAGTTAACATCCTGTAGTATACCACACTAGTAACATTATAGTGTGATCTCACTGAACTATACCGTCAGTAACATCCTGTAGTATACCACACTAGTAACATTATAGTGTGATCTCACTGAACTATACCGTCAGTAACATCCTGTAGTATACCACACTAGTAACATTATAGTGTGATCTCACTGAACTATACCGTCAGTAACATCCTGTAGTATACCACACTAGTAACATTATAGTGTGATCTCACTGAACTATACCGTCAGTTACATCCTGTAGTATACCACACTAGTAACATTATAGTGTGATCTCACTGAACTATACCGTCAGTAACATCCTGTAGTATACCACACTAGTAACATTATAGTGTGATCTCACTGAACTATACCGTCAGTAACATCCTGTAGTATACCACACTAGTAACATTATAGTGTGTGATCTCACTGAACTATACCGTCAGTTAACATCCTGTAGTATACCACACTAGTAACATTATAGTGTGATCTCACTGAACTATACCGTCAGTTAACATCCTGTAGTATACCACACTAGTAACATTATAGTGTGATCTCACTGAACTATACCGTCAGTAACATCCTGTAGTATACCACACTAGTAACATTATAGTGTGATCTCACTGAACTATACCGTCAGTAACATCCTGTAGTATACCACACTAGTAACATTATAGTGTGATCTCACTGAACTATACCGTCAGTAACATCCTGTAGTATACCACACTAGTAACATTATAGTGTGATCTCACTGAACTATACCGTCAGTAACGTCCTGTAGTATACCACACTAGTAACATTATAGTGTGATCTCACTGAACAATACCGTCAGTAACATCCTGTAGTATACCACACTAGTAACATTATAGTGTGATCTCACTGAACAACCGTCACCGTCAGTAACATCCTGTAGTATACCACACTAGTAACATTATAGTGTGATCTCACTGAACTATACCGTCAGTTACATCCTGTAGTATATCACACTAGTAACATTATAGTGTGATCTCACTAAACTATACCGTCAGTTACATCCTGTAGTATATCATACTAGTAACATTATAGTGTGATCTCACTGAACTATACCGTCAAGTTTCAAGGCTTTTTATTCCGCATAAATACTTACATGGTTACAATATACAATTACATAGGAGAGTGATTGTTAAACTCTGCAAAAATGAAACAATTTTTCTAATTGTAATTTTGACAACAAAGTGTACTAACGTACATGTATAATTTGAAAACTATGTTAAGATATAATTGACTCTAATTTATAAACAATACAACTTAAGTTTGGTATACATCTTAACAATACAAGTAATCATACATAAACATATAACAAGATGTATGCACACGTCTGACATTCTAAAATACTTCTAAATAACCTTTTGTAAAATTTATAATTTGATCTCATTTCTGATGAATAACAATCTTTAAAACGATGTTCTATAATTTTATATTAATTACCATTTAAAATATAGGTATTCCAAATGTAAGTAGGACCGAGTTTATCCAGTTGAGTTTTGATGTTATTAGTCCAGTCGTCATTCATAGCTAATCGTTCTTCCAAGCATGTGCTCAAAATTCAATTTTTAGATTCCTTTAATTTTAACCAATATTTCATAATTTTTAATTTTCTTTTTAAATAACGTGGTTCTCTACCAAGCTCATAATAAACATAATCATTACCGTCAGTAACATCCTGTAGTATATCAGAGATTTAGATAGTAGTTAAATTATCTACGTCTCTGAGTATATTATACTAGTACCATTAAACTATTGAATTGACTGATTCTACTGTAAGGTCAAACATATTTCCTACACTACAACAAACATTAAATGATAAGACAAGAAACGACACGAATAAAAAGCTGCTAAGCATTCAACTAAAGATCATATGTAAAGAGACATCATGCAAACAACCTCACCTTTACTAGTTATGAAGTGGAAAGTATTGCGTATTTGTGACTATTTAAGGTGATGTTGTGGATTAAATAAAATCAATCTGTCGTCCATGGGAACATATATGTAAAAGTTTTAAAAAGAAAGCACACTTTGATTATCTGTACAGCGGCGTAGCAAGGTCTGGATAGGCCTGCTCAGGGTCCAGGGGCGAAGCCCCGGTAGGGGGTATGGGGGGCGAAGCCCCCCAGAAGCTGACGGGAGATTGTTACAATGTAGTAACTATTTTACTTCTATGAAAACTTTTAACGTACAGTGTATATACAAATGGTTAAATGGAGGTAACGATATTTGGGTGATAACCATGCAAAACTATACACAAAATTAGAACCATGGTGATTTTTATTTACATATAATCGTACTATTCTAGACTCCCCTGACAAGCGCTCGAACAAAAAATACGGATTTTGGCTGTAAAAATTAAGGTAGAAGGTCCCTTTTTAGAGTGTGTTTTTCTAGTTAGAATTACAAGTTAAAAAACTTAAATATAACATACATTCTATATACCAAAATGTTCAGTAGGAAACAGACTATCCATGTGAATAAACTATTTATTTAAAAACACTTCTGAAATGAAATGAGTACCACAAAATTGTTGAAATTTTGCTGCAAATCCTCAGAATTTGTGAAGTCATATATTGTTTGAAAAGGAACTCAAATATCTTTTTAAAGTTATTTTCTAGGTCGTGCTATGCCTTTGGTTAATATAATATAATGATAAACATCTAGAATCGACTAGTAAAAGTTTGTTAATAAATGAACAAGAAGAAATCGTTCCAATATGGCGAATCTCCGGGATTCGAAAATACGTCGTAATATTTTGTTAAATATTGAGCGTACAAGTTGTGTCAATCTTTCTAACGCATAGCATGCAGTAGATAATCTCGACTACAAACTACTAATGTATGAGCCGAACCCGTTAACGCTAATGTGTATCTTGAGGATTTGCACAAAAAAAACTCATTTTGTTTAACATTTGCAGTATTTACCGACTAATTACTTGTTTTAAATTAAGTCAACTCCCCCTATTTTTTTATTATTCGGTTTTCTTTTTTTGTACTGTATGGGGAACCAAGAAGGGACCTTAAACCTTAAAATAGTAAGCAATGAGAAAATTTTGTGCTATTTTAACTGATGACAAACTTATGGCGAATATTTTAAACAAACTTAAAATTAAGTTTACGTGTTGGTTTGTTTACGAAGACCACTATCAAAATGGTGTAAATTGCGTAAGAAGGGACCAGTCCTCAACCACCGCAATAAAAAATTAAACACTGTATTTATGACAAGTTTTCTACTTATTCTATTCTATTTGTAACAAATGATTAACAATCTGTTCATAATCGACAAAAACAAAAGTGAACCAAAATTGAAAAATTCACTTTTTCGTTACTAAGGCCAAGAACATGTTGCAATTGCTATTTTAGATGTTTTGCTATCATTTTAATATCATTATATGTTTTTAGAATATTTCTAACTTTTCATGCAATGTTGTTTATTTTGGTAATCGTAAGTGTTTCCAGATTCAAAATCCACATTTGCCTGAGGAATTTTGGTGAAGAAGTCTAATGATTCAAACGTAATCAAATTTAACAACTTGGTAACCGGAAATATATAGACTATTTCTAATAAATTTCCAGAATGACCAATCTTCAAGTCTTTCAAATGTGCATAAAATTATGTTAGGCATACAGTCGGACATATCATATGTATTTATACGTAATTTATATTCTGCAGCGTTATGTGTATTCAAATGTTGTGTTTTTTCTGACTGTACAAAAATGTAAGTCAGATTATTTTTTGCATGCACGGGCGCTACGCCACTGCTGTAGACATTATCACTAAGAGAGACATACACATCAGGTAACCATGACAAAAGCCACGCTATTCCGGTCACATATTCTTTAAAAATTGACATAAATCATTTTATGGTGAACTGTAGAAGAAAGAAACGTCTGAAATTTGTTGAATTATGTTTGAAAGCACAAGGTACCATCTTTATAACTGATATTTTAGGAAATGGAAATTGTATTGCGAATATTCTGCTTTTGTAAATAACAATTCTATACAATGTTCTGTGTGTGTCAAAACGAGGAATATGCGCTGCCATCGACAACTCTTTGTGTTTGTGGTGCATAGTAATCCTGAATTTCGATCAACAAGTTATTTATTAATTTATATTCAAAATGCAAATGTAATTTCGCTAAAATGATGACAGTTGGAGGATTTTAAAAAGTATTACCTTTTATCTATAATTCAATATTGAATCTCAATATAGGGTAAACAAAAATTTAACTAAGGCTTTGTCGAGTGGAACGTTAACAGGAAGTGAATGACGTGTTTGAATGAATGCGTGTCAAAGCCAAGAGAGTCTCGGGCGTTTTTTTTATCAATATTGAAAAATAGAAAAGACATGCTTGATGAAATTACTGCAACAACTGATTAAAGATGCTCCACCGCCGACAAAGCATCTACGATACTCATAATTTGAAAAATAATTGGTGTTTTATCGCCTATATATGTGTCTAATTTACACAAAAAATAATAACAGATAATTTATTTTGCATTTGGTGCATGCGCAATTAGTACTTCATTCCATATAGGATATAATGTCACAGGATTTTTTCGGGATGCAATTAATCAATTTTGATATTTTTATCTTTAAGTAAAATGAGAAGTTCAATCTTTTCAATATTGGTAATGGTGTAAAAAAAGTAACTTTTGTAACTGAAGAAAAATACTAATTCGTCTGTTTCTGTTTTAGATAGAGAAAAAATACCATTTGTCTGCGGTGGAGCATCTTTAAAGTGAATAGTCAGAAAACAAACTATGTGTTTCTGAATGGAATATCGTGTTTGTCTCGTTATATTTGTTGGTAGTAAATAAAGGAAACATTTAGAAATGGTTTGTAAATGAAAAATTTATTAAATGATTGTGTCACTTACTATTCCTGGTGACAAATGTTTTTCTCTAGTCGAAAATTAAACATGGACGATGATTGATCAGCGTGGGAACATTTGTCTCTAACGAAGAATTATACACACATAAGATGTGCCTGACTGTCCCTAGATTCTGGCACTCGGATACCTAACCAAGCGTGAGATTGGCCGTGACAGGTGCGCGTCGACTTGTGGTAAAGAGATAATGATTTATCTAGCCTCCGATAATTCACGACATTTTCTCTAGCACCACTCACGAGGATAAAGTCTGTAGGTTCGAACTTTCCGATGAATCTGCTGTTAACGTTTTTCTGCCGACTAAACACAATATCCACGAACCCTTGAAATCAGGAAATTTGGAAATGTCAGCGATTACATTACCGCATTAAATGTCAGGAAATGAATGCTTTTTTGTTGACAAGAACAATATCTCCTCTGTATTATTTGTCAAAGAAGTTCTAGGCAGCTTTCAGGGTTGTAAATGCACTACTCGATTTTTTGGCCTAGCAACTTTTCCCTCACTAGAGACATATCTTTTAAGTTCGCTATCAGGAATAAAGGTTGATACCTCTTTGACCTCTAGGGTTGTATCGATGTTTTTGATAACTCCGAGTTTCTAGGATTTTTTAATTCTAGATTTCTTTCTATGAGAAGAAACATATGAAAAATAATAAATAGCAATATCATTTAACAGATAAATAACATTAGGATAGAAGCATTGATTTTTTTTTAAATTTCGTTTGGCATAACACTAATGTTTGTAAAAATACCAAGAAACAAAACTATTCTGTGAAAGCTAAATCCCACTTGTGTCGTGTTCTCATCCCAAATTCCCAGACGATACACCAGTCAGACGATACACAGAGTTGTAATGGATAAACCAGTCAGACGATATTTAAAAATCGAAATGCAAAGAAAAGATTGATAACTCTTTCCATTATTAGACATAGAAATTCTTTAGTGGGTACCAATATCCCCCTGGGATCTCTTGATGTCTTATTTCCTATCATTGTCATTAAGTCCCCGTTTCCAGAACTAAAGAATCGTTATGGGAATAATAAAAACTCTCGATAGTTATCTATCAATGATACTTTTGAAAAGTTAATAAGAAGATTTCGAAATAAGTTTAATGTCACAAGCTTTTCTGTAACGAGCACGAACATAAGCTAATTTGTTACGTAAATCTATGATGCTATTCTCATTTGGCTGAGATTATCTTACAATGAGAAGAGTAGCGTTTCTCTCTAACCACGGCTATCGCCTGTGTTACCTAGCTAATTACTGTAAGTTCTAATCAGTGTCACATCTTCTCCTGATAATATGTTAGCGCTATAAAACCCACTTAAAGTTGTATAACATGTCGTTCTATAGGATAAACATAGCAGTATCTCCTCTTAGTGCTCCAGTTTCTGCCAGCAGTGTGATGATATGTTAAATTTGTAGTCTTTCCATTAGCAGCAAGATAGATAATGCATTTCTGACTGTTTTCTACCCATTTAAAACATCACAGATAATCATAACTATTTGGCATGATTTAATGATTTTACACATTTTTAGAAGAAAACAAGATCATGTAAGCGTTTCATACAACACATTACAATATTGACGAGATCCATGGTGTAAACAAATATAAGCAGATAGAGAGTGAGATACACGACGCACTTATCTCTTACACGCATTATAACTTGTCAATGAGTGATAATGTATTGTTAACAAACAAGTCTGATTAAAGCAAACGAAACAAAACTAACCGTGTTTCCCATGCCTCTCAGTGACTGTAGAGGAGATTATTTAGTGCATTGAAAGCACAACAATTAAATCATGGGTTGTATCGTCGAAAGCCAGTTTAGGCTTCTGGTGAAGATTTAGTAAAGTTCGTTTGTTAACGTGGATGAATAATTTCCATTCAATGGAAGGATGGAAGTAATGGCGACAATTTACTATATATGGACTTTAAATACATAGGAACTTTGTGTTATCAACATATGCAATCGAAATCACGGAAATGTGATCCTACACATGCTGGGTTTCATTTAGCTCTTCTTCATAAGAGCTACAATATGCAGCATTCTGTAATACAGTGTACCTATTTGATGACGGTATTGTGTTTATTATTATTTTTTATTAGAAATCTGAATTGCACTTGAAATCTAAATTTTTGTGGTAAGATTACCTCCTATGTGGTTAACAGTTTTTATCATTATTTGTTTGAGATCACGTTTAAGTCCCCCTAATAATGTAGCCCAGTTATGATGACCTCGATTGTTGTGACACCAATATTGTTGTTTTTTATGATAGATTGACAACTGGTTATACACCCTCACTACAAATGAAGTAAGGACCATTCATTTCCTATTATCTAAGAACATATATATAGGACATTGTCAGGACTTCACATATACAACTTCAGTAGCTACCGGATTTGGTGCTGGAAAAAATACACTAATACAACCGAAATGCTATTACCTCCAACACATTGCTCTTAGTTCGTTACACTGGTCGGGATTCCGCACCGATTGTCAAACAGAAAAAGTCGTTTTAACATGATTTTGGATATTGTGACATATCATGGGCGATTTCATTTTTTGCTCTTTAAGACAAAACACGAACCACTCACGCCTCGAGACAAGGTTCCGAATCGAATCTTTTAGGACATCTGTGTACCCTCCAACTTTGGATCATTTTTCCCCTAGTAATTATCAGGAAATAAAACAACACCCTAATTCAGTATTTTGTTTCAAGCTGACATTGTTTCACCGAGATTTACAACAGCCTGTTTGCGATGCATGCCTATTGTATTAACAGTAAGTAAACATATCTGGTAATACTGTTCCAGGCCTATGTTCCACAATTCGACAATAAATCATTGACTGGGTCTAATGGAGACACAACGGTCCTTACTGTGACTGGAATCACGGCAGTCGGAGAAGAAAGTACGTCAGGATTCAACCAGCGAACCACCGACGCCCGGGGGTAAATATCTCTTGCACCTAAATACTTGCAATGATTGATATCTGTTTTCCTCAAATAAATGAGTTTAAATGTTCTTGAGTCGGTCGCATGCACCTGTATTATGGAAGCTATCTCCAATCTCCATTAGGGAATGTCATCACGTTACTTACCACACCTGCATCGATCCATTTCCATGCGATCTTTTGATTCTGTCTGCTGGTATTTTGTTTTCGTTTCTTGTTTGATTTGTAATCTGTTCAGAAAAGAAAAAAAAACCAGATCTGATATGTTCTTAAATAACATTTATTATATGATTCTACGCATTCTGCTTTTGCAGCAATTCATCATTGCTTCCATTCGTGCTTGATAAATGCAATCAGCTTGTGTGGTATTCTCTCGGTGACAGACGCTCACAGTCAAACGTTGTTGTCTCTCGCTTCATACTTGATTACCTTCGTACATTTATAGTCTTCCCTTTGACACAAGCAAGTGGTATAGCCGTCAACATCCTTGTTACGGAATCCCTTTGTGATTAACCGATGGTCAAGAGAATTACACGCGGTCTGTCTTATGTGTAAATCGCGTGGATGAAGGCAACTAACCATCTTAGATGTACTCCCATGATCTGGCTGGACACTCTGCCATGTCAGCCGTGGTTTACTCCGAAATTATTTTATCAAAATCGTCGTTTTTTTCTACCATTGTAGGCTTAACATAGATTTTGTTTAGTTGAGGCATGTACAATACAAGTAGATATTGCCCTGAATATGATGATAATGATGAAACGTGTACTTATACATAGGCCTTTTCACCATGTAATGAAGCTAGCTGGTAATACAAATGTAATCGTCTGACATAAGCTATATACTGTTAGTATTAAAATAAATTGGAGGTCAAACCAATATTAGGAACGTAATCAAAGGGAAGGCGAAAAGGTAGAAAGTTTGTGATATTAACATTAAGTTAGTCATTTGAATACATCATGTCAAAGCAATATCTGTAGGTAGCATTTGGTGTCTACAAGGTTATATTATCAGCGCGGTCCTGCACGAACCGTAGACAGACTTTTAGCGATAAGTTGTTTAGAAATCATTTTATAACATATTGGTAATATCGTCTGATTTATATAACCCCAGGATGTGAAGCAGTGTAAAACGCATTGGAATGATGTTTTGTTGTTAAGCTGATGGACTCAAACGAGCGTGTAATGTACTAACTGAATTAACCTCCCTCATAACATAGATTCGCCTGTCCAATTGGATATGGTAATAAGCAGGGAACTCGCTTATGTATGTGAGACTTATGAACATGCATATCACTTCAGGACGTTTCTCGACATATCTATGTATCGCAACGTGACAACTATTTGATTTTACGGCGTCTTTATTGGACATGCGTGCTACCTTATATTGAATTAGAAACGGGCCCTGTTAAAATATGACAGGTAATTTAAAATAATCACCAAGAGTGTTATGAAAAGTCTTAAATTTGATTTTCTGAAAAAAAACCCATATAAATAATCAAATTATTTTTAAACAAAACTCAACCTTTCGTAATCAATTTTGTAATCAATTTTAGTTTAGTCAGCGCACGAAACATCAAATATTAGTTGTACACATTTTCTGGACAATTTTAAATGATAAGTATGATTTAGGGGCAAACTTAATATGTTTTATTCACCGAAGTTACTGCACTGCCAGTAACAATCAAATTACAAGCATTATTGGTAATTTTAGATTTATACGCGAGATGACGTGTAGCCAATACACAATTGGTTCCTATACTATAATTGTAACGTGTACAGGGGTACATGTGACCATGTTCGACGTTTGGTCACACTACATATTGTAATAGTGCAATTCTTCATTTGTGTCGAATTCACAAAGTACACTGAAAAATACACAAATTAATTTTCCATTTTAATGTGGTCTATGTAACTATACAATTACCGTATACTATTATATTTTCAAAACATGAAATATATTAACTGTTGAATGATATATGTACATTTGATTTACCGTTATTACTTCATTAAAACGAATTCTCTATAATAAAAGTGTTACTATCATTATCGGTATCTCCTCTCCTGGACTCCCTATACCATGGCAGCAAAACTGAAGACTCTTAATGCGACAACAGGTGAGACGGATAGTTTAGTCATTTAGTTGCTCTCTGTCATTTTCAAATAAAGTCTCTGTAGAGACCACATAACCAAATGATTTCTTATAGCCGACAATGTTAACGTTTGCCACTGTCCAGGTTAAATGGAGTTTTCAAGTCTGGTCACCCATCCCTGATTTTGAAGGTCATTTCACATACCTTTGAATAAGAAAAAAATAAGGTCTACCATCTTGCTAAACTGTTATAGAGTGCCATCTTGTGTTGAATTCCGCACCAAAAATCGACCAAAATATTCATGAAATTCCAATATTTATTACCTCCCCTCGTCAGAAACAGACTTGACATAATTTAAAATTTCATTATTTTTTTAAATCTACCTGTATTGCCTAACCCACACATTAAACATTTGAAACTGATGTGCCCTGAATACTCAATCAGCAGGCTCCGAAACATTCATCTCTCTATGAAATCTTGTGCCCAAAAGGGGATTTCCAGAAATCTATTTTTGGTTTGATTCTGCGGTCCTTGTAAACCTCTGATTGATCAGATATTCTCCTGCAATGCCTTCAGAGTTACTCTAACATAGTTCAGGAGCATTTAACGACAGTGATAGTAACCCCTGGGGTATCGAAGATGTTAATGACGTGGATTTTAATTAAGAAGTAGATAAACCAAAAGCCTTTTAACTTGTATTAATATTTATATTTATCGCTTAATCTGCGTGATATTCAGTGACTTCGTTCATGTGATAGTTTTGTAGATGTCACTAGTGTAACCTGGTATTTACTGGCTGATCCGGGCAGGAAAGCCATTGTGACGTTATCACAGTGACTCCAGGAATAATGAGGTGACGTCAGGATCTCCAGAACTTCGAGACAATGGCTGTCTCCGCTGGAGATTTGCGGAACATCATGGTGTTGAAATTCATTGAAATGAAGGTTGTAATCTTATAATTGTGTTCATTGCATAGGGCCAAGGCTCGCAAAAATAAAAACTTCCAAGATTCAGTCCATAACATCTCATATAAAAAGAACACTCATTTAAAGTCCTATATAAATCTACGATAGAAATGAATAATCTTTATAATTTCAGGGTCGAAATAAAATCATTGCATAATGTTAAGTACATGTGCACCATAAAATGCAATAAAGTACTGATACAGCAAACCTTTGATCTGCTGGGCTGCTTTATATACGAAAAACCAATGAAAACATTGATTGGAATGTACTGTAAATTTAATAAAATAAACGAATTTTCGACGATACAGAATTGAAATAAAAGATTGGTCATAAAGATAATACATGTATTCTATGATTGTTGACTGAGGCAATGATGTAACTGAAAACTTGGGTTTCTGTAATCAAATTGGGCCAATCGATATCCATGAGCGGCTATTGACATCTGATTAGGAGACAAATCAATATGGGCAATACATCAAATAGCCAGTTATTTACAAAACAACGATTACTGCGCATTCTTTTCATATTTGTACTTCTCAAACATATTAGGTATTTAAACATTTCTCTTTAATTTTATTTTTTAAATTGTATTTATATATAAGATTACATTTCCTTTGTTTGATGATAATAGTCATTTTATTATTGCAAACCCTTGGGAAATGTGCCGATACAAAACTCGTAATGTCACCATGCCATAATAACACAAAACAGATAAAACAACTTCGCTATTACTTAAACAATATATTTCTAGTAGATTAATCATAAAAACATCAACGTCATTAATTCTAACATCAAATATTAGTTCTTAACACGGAAACATTAGATACCTAAAATATCTCTTGATAACGACTGTAATTTCAAATGTATGGCATGTAACCTACGGGGTAGTTTGCATAAGGCTTGTTTTTTATTATTAATTCTAATGCTTTATGAATGTACAAGATATCTCCTAGCATTAAGATTACAGATTTGAAGTGTTGTAGACATTAACATGTGGTGAGAAGGTATATGTACTGCCTAAAAGTGATTTGTGAATAAAATGACTACCGAGGGGACTGTAAAACATCTAGACACTCGGATAACTTTGGCACAAAGCTGCTGTAGGTTTACCGAAGTGACATGTTCACGGTTTTAATGTCGTATCTTTTTATTGTTACAGACCTGAGAAAATATGTACATTTCTTCTGTTTTCAGACTCGAGTAGTACAACACTACGTTGGGTAAATCGAAGTTAATAGTAAGCTGTACTCCCAATGTTGTAATTGGAAACGACTACAAAGTAAGATAAATTACAAATAAAAAAGGATGCTAAACTCTTAGTGATCACAGAAATTGAAATGAATTGCCGAAATCCTCAGGACCACAAGTCAGTTTTATCAACAAAACAAGTGAAGATAATTTAGTGTGATTAATGTAATGAAACTCGTTTCTTTAAAATGTATTTCCCATTGTTAACAATGTCCTTTTAAATTGCAGGTTGACTGCGTAATTGATTACGGTAAGAACGTCAGCACAGACAGGAGCTCATTGCAATATATGTATATCCTGGTCGCTGACCAACTACGATAGATATATACCAAAGATTGCCTTGTTTTATCTTGAATAAAGTAAAGTTAGAAAAGAAAAGCAACTGTTGGAGCGATCATTTTGTTAATAATTTCCAAAAAGAATTTTATCAAACGATTAGACTTTGGGGGCCTGTTGAATGACTCACCATGTTCCATACAACCAGTAGGTTTCGCAGGCCATCGTTCACCGCAGAGGTTTCACAACATAACATAAATAAAATGACACTGTCTAGATACCAAAACGTGATGAATTACATAACACAAATATAATAACACTGTCTAGATACCAAAACGTGATGAATTACATAACACAAATATAATAACACTGTCTAGATACCAAAACGTGATGAATAACATAACACAAATATAATGACACTGTCTAGATACCCAAACGTGATAAATAACATAACACAAATATAATGACACTGTCTAGATACCCAAACGTGATGAATTACATAACACAAATATAATGACATTGTCTAGATACCCAAACGTGATGAATAACATAACACAAATTTAATGACACTGTCTAGATACCCAAACGTGATGAATAACATAACATAAATATAATGACACTGTCTAGATACCCAAACGTGATGATTAACATAACACAAATATAATGACACTGTCTAGATACCCAAACGTGATGATTAACATAACACAAATATAATGACACTGTCTAGATACCCAAACGTGATAAATAACATAACACAAATATAATGACACTGTCTAGATACCCAAACGTGATGAATAACATAACACAAATATAATGACACTGTCTAGATACCCAAACGTGATGATTAACATAACACAAATATAATAACTCTGTCTAGATACCCAAACGTGATAAATAACATAACACAAATATAATGACACTGTCTAGATACCCAAACGTGATGAATAACATAACACAAATATAATGACACTGTCTAGATACCCAAACGTGATGATTAACATAACACAAATATAATGACACTGTCTAGATACCCAAACGTGATGAATAACATAACACAAATATAATGACACTGTCTAGATACCCAAACGTGATGAATAACACAACACAAATGTAATGACACTGTTTAGACACCCGAACGTGATGAATAACACAACACAAATATAATGACTCTGTCTAGATACCCAAACGTGATGAATAACACAACACAAATATAATGACTCTGTCTAGATTCCCAAACATTATGTATTTCGTCTCTTGAATTCCAGTTCTAAGTTTCTGGAAGCTACAACGTGATTGGCCAATTCAAAGGGTCACCACAACGTGAACCCTAATGTGATGTTATCCGATCCTCTATCAAGTGGAGGGATAATAAGGGTTTTCTTGATGATCCAGACCAATGTTATAGTGACCGTACACAGTATAATTCAGATCAAAACAGTAAACTATTTTTTTCTTCAGTCACCACACATTCCTCTCATTCTAAACATAGGTAATAACGACATTATCAAACAATGTTGTCCATATTTAAACTTCGCTAGTATATTTTCTTCAATTAAGATATCCACACATGATGTGGTGTTATATTTTGTCATTATTTAATAACATAATTGAATTATAACCTTGCAACCCAAAAGCTGTTTTTAAAATTAAACTAATAAACTAAAGAACGTGAAAGAAAAAAACCCATCACAATATGGTTTTGAATAACCTTTGTTGGTAGCTTCATGCTGCCATTTCATATGGGCTCGCTTCTGACTTGTTGTGATTTGAAAACTTAAGTGTGGATGTTATGCTTGATTAGTTAATAAAGACAATAATCTGCCACGACGAAATGGTAAAAATCAACCGTCACATATCGTTCGTTAGCTTATAAGTTGATCACTGTTTCTAATAGTGCGAATGCAAATATTTATCTAAAAGTACACTTTAGTTATGCAACTCATGTATAAGGATATATCCTTATATATCGGAACTCAAACATAATTGTAGAGTAGTTTACACTTGAAATCAAACACGTACCGTAAACCATTCAATCTAAATATCAATGCAGTGAATTTAGCGATAGCAATGAGCCATTAGAAAAGTCTAGTCTACAGATCTGCCCTATGAAAGATGTCTAGAACTAACATGATTTATGTTAATAATGTTGTATCAGGAGGGTTGGCAGAACTCAAATGAGACGAAAAATCGCTGAGTTCAGCTAAACTGCTTTTAATCGCGGCAAAACTCAACAACAAGGAAGTATATATATCAACATAACAAAAGGGTCTGGAGCTCCTTGCTCCTTGTCCTCCTCTTGGCTGTAGTTTCGCTGTCTTGACTCGGGATGGGGAACGCCTCGACCCATTTAGTGAACTGGTCTATCATCACCAGTATAAACTTGTTCCCAGAATCGATCACAGAAAAAGGTCCACAGACATCAAGCTTAATACGATCCATCGGTGCTCCACTAATGTAGTTCTACAGAGGATCTCTTTTGGTCAGACAGTCTTTCTTGGAAGCTGCACATTTCCGACAAGCTGCAACGAAGATTGACACATCCGTGGACATGCCATGCCAGAATTATCCCTGTTTTACCCGTTCGAGCGTTCGCCTTTCTCACTGATGTCCTGAGAATGCTCCTTCCTGACAAAACTCTATGATATACCTCCTGAGTCTATGCGGTACCAGGAGTCGCAGTGACTTCTGCCCCACATTTTCTATCCATTCGTGGTCAATGACTCCGTTGACTATTCGCATCTGGGAAATGAGCAGCAAATTTCGACGGAAATCTGAGCTTTGACCATGATTCCTCTGTGGGGCACCTTGATAGGGCGTCAGCAATACTGTGTTGTTTTTCTGTCCAATGTGGGATGGTGAAGGAAAACTGACTCAGTGCTTCCAGCCACCTAGCTAGTTATCCCTGTGGGGACTTGAAGCGGAGGAGCCAGGACAAGCTGCTGTGATCCGTCCGAAGAAGGAATTTTCTTCCTAGAAGATAATGCTTAAAATTATGGCAGAAGGCTACCGCAGCAAGGAGCTCTCGTCGCGTCACGCAGTACTTCTCCAGGGCCGAGATCAGCCGTCAACTTGCGTAGGAAACCACCACTTCATTTCTATTTCGAACTTGAGACAAAACGGCACCAATACTCTGATTGGACGCATCCGTGTCAATTATAAAAACATCATTCTCTGTTGGATACGAAAGGAGAGGTGCACTGGTGATAGCGCGTTTCAGTGTTTGGAAAGCTTCAGCCTGCCTATTGTTCCATTAAAATCAAACACCTTTTCTCATGAGATCATAAAGTTGGGGTGCTATCTCTGCATAACCAAGAACAAAACGTCGGTAGTAGTTTGTCAGCCCCAGGAAGGATTGAAGTTTCCGCACTGTCGTTGGAGTTGGCCAGTCTATCACATCCGATACCAGTTTTGGTTTGGCGAAAATTCCCTCTCCACTTATCACATGACCAAAGAAAAGGACTTCCGTTTTCAGCAAGGTACACTTCTTAGCTTTCAGCTTCAACCCGTTGGAACGAAAACGAGAAACACCTGTCGAAGATGGTAAAGTTGTTCCGAGAAGGATTTAGAAGCAACGATGACATCGTCCAGGTAAATCAGAAGAATAGACAATTGCAGGCGTCGAAGAACTAAGTCCATGGCTCTTTGGAAAGTGGACGGGGCATTACAGAGTCCAAATGTCATCCTCGTGTACTCATAAAGGCCTTTCTTGGTGACAAAAGCCGTCTTTGACCTATCTCGCTCATCCTCTTCTACCTGGTGGTATCAACTCATGAGGTCCAACGTTGAAAAAACTGTTGTCCCACTTAAAGTGTCCAGACACTCTTCATTCTTTGGCAACGGATATGCGTCCTTTCCACTCACAGCATTTACTTTTCTGTAGACTATGCACCATCTGACAGTGCCATCCTACTTCCGGACCAAAAATAATGGCGATGCCCATTCAGAACTGGATGGAATGGCAATTCTAGCTTTGAGGAGTTTTTCTAGATGCTCATATATATCTGTTTCTTTAAAACACTCCTTAACAATGTCAAGCTCTAATTTACGTAGCCATTTCCTAGCCAAATGTTCATCAGGATGTAGGCCGTCTGACAACAGTTCAAAGTTATATCTCAATTTATTTTTCTTTCTACATTCTCGGAGATCTGCATTAAATTTTAAGGTGTGACAACCAAGACCTGTATTCGGATCTTCAAGTGTGTTGTTGAGAAAATTCACTTGGTTGATAAACTCCACGTCAGCCTCAAGAAAATCAGTCGGGCGAGGGTGTCCTTTCACGTCGTTATACGTGCTGAGTACACTGGTACACCGATAAACGTAACCTTGCAAAGTTGTTGTAAGAGAAAATCCCTCGCTGAGATGTATTGTTTTATAATTTTCCGAGATGTACTTACACATGTATCCTGTACTTCTTTGAACTTGCCTGTCCTCCTAGTAAGGTCAAAGGTAGCTGCCCAAAAATAAACAAGCAATGGCCTAGCGTATTTAGATTTTAGGATCGGTACCTGTTTGTGTAGCGAGTTTACAAGTAGAGATGATGTGGCGCCTCCTTTGCAAATGAATTGGAGTGGTGAGGTCACTGCCTGTGAATCAAAAATGGATTGTAACCTCTTACACTTACTATCGTAGACTAATATTGGGATAAAACATGGTTCAGCTGATGGATACTCGAGATAATGGTCGTGAATAAAGTCTAATAGGTCTCTCTTGTATCTCTACAACATTCAAATGTATCGTTCGCAGTAAACAACACGCTAAAATTCAGCACAGACGTTCGCAGTGAACATCCAAAAATGACAATGACAGTGTCAAAACAAAACTAGTTATGATTACATCCAAAATTATTTGGCTGAAAAAGTTTTCAAACACTCCACGGGAAATATTTATAACACCAGAAGTTTGCAAACAGTCCCTTATAAATATTCGTAACACAAACATTAACAATCACATTGAAGGTATTTATGTGCGTTTTCGTCAAAATCCAACTAATAATACCTGGAGAAGACTTGTGGGTATGACGAGCACGACATGAACGTAGAATGATATTACCACTTCTGCCACCAGTTGTTGTGTCAGGATGGTTGGCAGAGCTCAAATGAGACGAAAAATCGCTGAGTTCTGCTAAACTGCTTTTAATCACGGCAAAACTCAACAACAAGGAAGTATATCGATCAACATAACAAAAGGGTCAGGAGCCGGAATATCCAGAAAAGGCAATCTAACTGCGAATTATAATGTTATTTGTCACAATAATGCTTCACACGTGGTTCGGGATACAAATCTGATTGGTGATGTACGCCTCGGAGGAAAGGTTTCCTGTCACATGAGGAGTCTATACTCCAGTATATAAACACCAATAAAAATGGCCCTACTTGTTATGTTGTCGTTTGATACGTGATACTTTCCCTTTGTATATTTTGAAACATATTCTGTTTGTTCCTGGCGTAATTTTTACAAAATTTCATAGAAATCTCTGTCCCTTAATAGTTTGAAACATATGTCTTATGTTATACCACCGTTTAAATATAGATATATGTTATGTCTGAAAACTTTTACAACCGCCATTTATCTTCAGTCCGCATCACTTAGGAGCGTCATACACGGGTCTGACAGCTACTATGTCATGCTGTCAAGTGAGGATGTTATTCTAGAGTGATCGCCCCTTTAAAAGGACATCCTGTTGAGCCATCGTATTAGAATTACATCTTTATATGACGTTTGATGCTGCGATGTAGTTAAACTCCTATAAATCAGTCGATCATATGTAATTGGAGAAGTTGGATGGGCTAGAAATCGATTACCGCGGTGTTCTGCTGATGGCGAGAAGCATGCACGCTGCAACTTGTTTACCTTTTTAAACCAGGGCGAGCTTTGTTCATGCATTGATTTAAGAAGAAGAAACAATCCTTTTCCGTGCATTTGCACCATGAATGACATATAACACATTTAGTATCCTTCGTACGACATGTTGGTGTAGGCGTCACTCCTTTTGTCACTTTATCATAATACATTACTACAGGTATTGTTCCGTGTCAACGTACAGAGTATTCAGTGGAGTAATGAAACCATGTCTTACCGTTATCAACAGCCATATTGAATTTTATCTTGCAACCAGCATTTGTATTGTCGGAATACACCTTCAATATACATTTTTGCTTTACTCGGCACTGATGTAAATGGCTGTATTTAAGCACGTGCGCCGATTCCATCGACCTCCTATTTGTTGATCCATTGTTTGAAAGTCGGACAGTTTGTTGGACACTGTAATACGAATTTGTTAAAAATGTAACACAGCTGAATATTAAAATCACATTATGAATTTTTGTAATGTTACAGGATAAAAAGAATACATGGTAAGTGTCTTAAAATATAAGCTAAATTTTGGCTCGGGACAGAAAGGCAAAAATGGTTTGCTTCCATGTATTTTCTATATGTTAGGACAAAACAACAACAACAATAGACATTTTAAAATTGAAAATCAACGAAACTAGAATATAACTCAATTGTATGGGGATTCCGATAACGGCCTTAACCTAAGGCACACTCGTGATAACTGGTTTATAAATATTTGTAATGATATAAGTATGGCCTATATACATTGTAGTTAAAATGTTGCATTTTTAAATATAATATAAAGGCAAAACCTATAAGATTTTTCTTCGTATTCTTGACAGCCTTCAAAAGTCAAAAAATCAAAAGTGCAAATATTTATCTAAGTCTATAAACATGTGAATCGGTGGGTATGCTAACGAACAGTTAACATTGATATATTGAGATTCTATATGGACGTATGATTCAACACCGTGTATAATATCCATACAGGGAAATGAATAGTACCAGTAGGCAATATCGTGGGCGTAGTTAATCAACAGTGGATGATTATCAGTATACGTGGTTTATTGACAACCAACATATACAGCTGTTAATCAACAGTAGATAATTAGCAGTATATGTGGTTTATTGGTAGTGTAACCTACATATACAGATGTAATCAACCGTGGATAATTAGTAGTATATGTGGTTTATTGGTAACCTACATATACAGATGTAATCAACTGTGGATAATTAGCAGTATATGTGGTTTATTGACAACCAACATATACAGCTGTTAATCAACAGTAGATAATTATCAGTATATGTGGTTTATTGGTAGTGTAACTTACATATACAGATGTAATCAACCGTTGATAATTAGCAGTATATGTGGTTTATTGGTAAACTACATATACAGATGTAATAAACTGTAGATAATTATCAGTATTTGTGGTTTATTGGTAGTGTAACTTACATATACAGATGTAATCAACCGTTGATAATTAGTAGTAAATGTGGTTTATTGGTAACCTACATATACAGATGTAATAAACAGTAGATAATTAGCAGTAAATGTGGTTTATTGGTAAACTACATATACAGATGTAATAAACCGTGGATAATTATCAGTATATGTGGTTTATTGGTAACCTACATATACAGATGTAATCAACTGTAGATAATTATCAGTAAATGTGGTTTATTGGTAGTGTAACTTACATATACAGATGTAATCAACAGTAGATAATTATCAGTAAATGTGGTTTATTGGTAGTGTAACCTGCATATACAGATGTAATCAACTGTAGATAATTATCAGTAAATGTGGTTTATTGGTAGTGTAACCTACATATACAGATGTTAAACAACTGTAGATAATTATCAGTATTTGTGGTTTATTGGTAAACCTACATATACAGATGTTAAACAACTGTAGATAATTATCAGTATTTGTGGTTTATTGGTAAACTACATATACAGATGTAATCAACTGTGGATAATTATCAGTATATGTGGTTTATTGGTAACCTACATATACAGATGTAATAAACTGTAGATAATTATCAGTATTTGTGGTTTATTGGTAGTGTAACTTACATATACAGATGTAATCAACAGTAGATAATTATCAGTATTTGTGGTTTATTGGTAAACTACATATACAGATGTAATAAACCGTGGATAATTAGCAGTATATGTGGTTTATTGGTAGTGTAACTTACATATACAGATGTAATCAACTGTAGATAATTATCAGTATATGTGGTTAATTGGTAGTGTAACCTACATATACAGATGTAATCAACTGTAGATAATTATCAGTAAATGTGGTTAATTGGTAGTGTAACTTACATATACAGATGTTAAACAACTGTAGATAATTATCAGTATTTGTGGTTTATTGGTAGTGTAACCTACATATACAGATGTAATCAACAGTAGATAATTATCAGTAAATGTGGTTAATTGGTAGTGTAACCTACATATACAGATGTAATCAACTGTAGATAATTATCAGTATTTGTGGTTTATTGGTAACCTACATATACAGATGTTAAACAACTGTAGATAATTATCAGTATTTGTGGTTTATTGGTAGTGTAACCTACATATACAGATGTTAAACAACAGTAGATAATTATCAGTATTTGTGGTTTATTGGTTGTGTAACCTACATATACAGATGTTAAACAACAGTAGATAATTATCAGTAAATGTGGTTTATTGGTAGTGTAACCTACATATACAGATGTTAAACAACAGTAGATAACTATCAGTAAATGTGGTTTATTGGTAGTGTAACCTACATATACAGATGTTAAACAACAGTAGATAATTATCAGTAAATGTGGTTTATTGGTAGTGTAACCTAATATACAGATGTAATCAACCGTGGATAATTAGTAGTATATGTGGTTTATTGGTAACCTACATATACAGAAGTTAATCAACAGTAGATAATTATGGATAATTAGCATACAAAATGTATATGTGGTTTAATTTTAACATACATATACTTTTATAATTAAAAATACTTCCAGTGCAGCAACTTTATAAAACAAGAGGCCCATGGGCCTTAACGGTCATCTGACTATTAGTACAATACAGCATAGTCGTTTAAAGATTTTAGCCTATTTGACCCGTGACCTTGATTGAAGGTCGAGGTAATTCATTTTGAACAAACTTTGTAGCCCTTCATCCCAGCATGCTACATGCCCAATATCAGTACCCTTGGCCTTCTGGTTCTTGAAAAGAAGTCATTTAAAAGATTTTAGCCTATTTGCCGCCCGTGACCATATATGAAGATCAAGGTCATTCATTTGAATACACTTGATACCCTTCATCCAAGCATGCTACATGCCCAATATCAGTACCCTTGGCCTTTTGGTTCTTGAGAAGAAGTCTTTTAAAGTTTAAAGCCTATTTTGACCCCTGTGACCTTGAATGAAGGTCAAAGATAATTCATTTGAGAACCAACTTGGTAGCCCTTCATCCCCCCAGCATAACAAACTTTGTAGCCCTTCATCCCAGCATGTCACAGGCCCAATATCAGTACCCTGGGCCTTCTGGTTCTTGAGAAGAAGTCGTTTAAAGATTTTTAGTCTTTATGACCCCCATGACCTTGAATGAAGGTCAAGGTCATCTATTTGAACAAACTTGGAAGCCCTTCATCCCAGCATGCCACTGGCCTAATATCATGTCTCTAGGCCTCTTAGTTATTCACAAGAAGTTTTTTAAAGGATTTTAACCTATTTGACCCCTGTGACCTTGAATGAAGGTCAAGGTCATTTATTTGAACAAACTTTGTAGCCCTTCATCCCAGCATGCTACAGGCCCAATATCAGTACCCTCGGCCTTCTGGTTCTATAGAAGAAGTCGTTTAAAGATTTTAGCCTTTTTGACCCCTGTGACCTTGAATGAAGGTCAAGGTCATTCATTTTAACAAACTTGGAAGCCCTTCATCCCAGCATGCCACAGGCCTAATATCAGGTCTCTAGGCCTCTTAGTTATTCACAAGAAGTTTATATTACCTCCACCGGAAGAACTGACGTCGAAAGAAGGACAACGAGGATTGTAGGAGAGAGAACTAGATGGTCTAAGCACGTCTTTAATCCACTTCATATGGCAATGGACACATCCTGTCCTTATCGGGACTCCCACAGATCACAGGAATCCGATTGGTTAAAATAGAAGGTAGAAAGAGGGGAATCAGAGGAATTGTGTCATTCTGAAGCCACATAATACCATGCTTTGTATCTGACTAGGAACGAAAAAAGCCATTTCCGATACCTTCTGTATATATAGGTTAAAAATAAACCACATATACTGATAATTTATCTACTGTTGATTACATCTGTATATGTAAGTTACACTACCAATAAACCACAAATACTGATAATTATCTACTGTTGTTTAACATCTGTATATGTAGGTTACACAACCAATAAACCACAAATACTGATAATTATCTACTGTTGTTTAACATCTGTATATGTAGGTTACACAACCAATAAACCACATATACTGATAATTATCTACAGTTGTTTAACATCTGTATATGTAGGTTACACTACAAATAAACCACAAATACTGATAATTATCTACAGTTGTTTAACATCTGTATATGTAGGTTACACAACCAATAAACCACAAATACTGATAATTATCTACAGTTGTTTAACATCTGTATATGTAGGTTACACAACCAATAAACCACATATACTGATAATTATCTACAGTTGTTTAACATCTGTATATGTAGGTTACACTACAAATAAACCACAAATACTGATAATTATCTACAGTTGTTTAACATCTGTATATGTAGGTTACACAACCAATAAACCACATATACTGATAATTATCTACAGTTGTTTAACTTCTGTATATGTAGGTTACACTACCAATAAACCACAAATACTGATAATTATCTATAGTTGTTTAACTTCTGTATATGTAGGTTACACTACTTATAAACCACATATGCTGATAATTATCTACTGTTGTTTGACATCTGTATATGTAGGTTATCAATAAACCACAAATACTGATAATTATCTACTATTGTTTAACATCTGTATATGTAGGTTATCAATAAACCACAAATACTGATAATTATCTACAGTTGTTTAACATCTGTATATGTAGGTTACACTACCAATAAACCACATTTACTGATAATTATCTACAGTTGTTTAACATCTGTATATGTAGGTTATCAATAAACCACAAATACTGATAATTATCTACAGTTGTTTAACATCTGTATATGTAAGTTACACTACCAATAAACCACATATACTGATAATTATCTACTGTTGTTTAACATCTGTATATGTAGGTTACACTACCAATAAACCACAAATACTGATAATTATCTACAGTTGTTTAACATCTGTATATGTAGGTTACACAACCAATAAACCACAAATACTGATAATTATCTACAGTTGTTTAACATCTGTATATGTAGGTTATCAATAAACCACAAATACTGATAATTATCTACAGTTGTTTAACATCTGTATATGTAGGTTACACTACCAATAAACCACATATACTGATAATTACCTACAGTTGTTTAACATCTGTATATGTAGGTTACACTACCAATAAACCACAAATACTGATAATTATCTACAGTTGTTTAACATCTGTATATGTAGGTTACACTACCAATAAACCACAAATACTGATAATTATCTACAGTTGTTTAACATCTGTATATGTAGGTTACACTACCAATAAACCACATATACTGATAATTATCTACCGTTGTTTAACATCTGTATATGTAGGTTACACTACCAATAAACCACATATACTGATAATTATCTACTGTTGATTACATCTGTATATGTAGGTTACACTACCAATAAACCACAAATACTGATAATTATCTACTGTTGTTTAACATCTGTATATGTAGGTTACACTACCAATAAACCACAAATACTGATAATTATCTACAATTGTTTAACATCTGTATATGTAGATTACACTACCAATAAACCACAAATACTGATAATTATCTACAGTTGTTTAACATCTGTATATGTAGATTACACTACCAATAAACCACATATACTGATAATTATCTACTGTTGTTTAACATCTGTATATGTAGGTTACACTACCAATAAACCACATATACTGATAATTATCTACAGTTGTTTAACATCTGTATATGTAGGTTACACTCAATAAACCACAAATACTGATAATTATCTACTGTTGTTTAACATCTGTATATGTAGGTTACACTACCAATAAACCACAAATACTGATAATTATCTACAGTTGTTTAACATCTGTATATGTAGGTTACACTACCAATAAACCACATATACTGATAATTATCTACTGTTGTTTAACATCTGTATATGTAGGTTACACAACCAATAAACCACAAATACTGATAATTATCTACTTTTGTTTAACATCTGTATATGTAGGTTACACTTCCAATAAACCACAAATACTGATAATTATCTACTGTTGTTTAACATCTGTATATGTAGGTTACACAACCAATAAACCACATATACTGATAATTATCTACTGTTGTTTAACATCTGTATATGTAGGTTACACAACCAATAAACCACAAATACTGATAATTATCTACAGTTGTTTAACATCTGTATATGTAGGTTACACTTCCAATAAACCACAAATACTGATAATTATCTACTGTTGTTTAACATCTGTATATGTAGGTTACACTACCAATAAACCACAAATACTGATAATTATCTACTGTTGTTTAACATCTGTATATGTAGGTTACACTACCAATAAACCACAAATACTGATAATTATCTACAGTTGTTTAACATCTGTATATGTAGGTTACACTACCAATAAACCACAAATACTGATAATTATCTACAGTTGTTTAACATCTGTATATGTAGATTACACTACCAATAAAACCACATATTACTGATAATTATCTACTGTTGTTTAACATCTGTATATGTAGGTTACACTACCAATAAACCACAAATACTGATAATTATCTACAGTTGTTTAACATCTGTATATGTAGGTTACACTACCAATAAACCACAAATACTGATAATTATCTACTGTTGTTTAACATCTGTATATGTAGGTTACCAATAAACCACAAATACTGATAATTATCTACAGTTGTTTAACATCTGTATATGTAGGTTACACTACCAATAAACCACATATACTGATAATTATCTACTGTTGTTTAACATCTGTATATGTAGGTTACACTACCAATAAACCACATATACTGATAATTATCTACAGTTGTTTAACATCTGTATATGTAGGTTACACTACCAATAAACCACAAATACTGATAATTATCTACTGTTGTTTAACATCTGTATATGTAGGTTACCAATAAACCACAAATACTGATAATTATCTACAGTTGTTTAACATCTGTATATGTAGGTTACACTACCAATAAACCACATTTACTGATAATTATCTACAGTTGTTTAACATCTGTATATGTAGGTTACACAACCAATAAACCACATATACTGATAATTATCTACAGTTGTTTAACATCTGTATATGTAGGTTACACTACCAATAAACCACAAATACTGATAATTATCTACAGTTGTTTAACATCTGTATATGTAGGTTACACTACCAATAAACCACAAATACTGATAATTATCTACTGTTGTTTAACATCTGTATATGTAGGTTACACTACCAATAAACCACAAATACTGATAATTATCTACTGTTGTTTAACATCTGTATATGTAGGTTACACAACCAATAAACCACAAATACTGATAATTATCTACAGTTGTTTAACATCTGTATATGTAGGTTACACTACCAATAAACCACAAATACTGATAATTATCTACTGTTGTTTAACATCTGTATATGTAGGTTACACTACCAATAAACCACAAATACTGATAATTATCTACAGTTGTTTAACATCTGTATATGTAGGTTACACTTCCAATAAACCACATACACTGATAATTATCTACAGTTGTTTAACATCTGTATATGTAGGTTACACTACCAATAAACCACAAATACTGATTATTATCTACAGTTGTTTAACATCTGTATATGTAGGTTACCAATAAACCACAAATACTGATAATTATCTACAGTTCATTACATCTGTATATGTAGGTTACACTACCAATAAACCACAAATACTGATAATTATCTACAGTTGATTACATCTCTATATGTAGGTTACACAACCAATAAACCACAAATACTGATAATTATCTACAGTTGTTTAACATCTGTATATGTAGGTTACACTACCAATAAACCACAAATACTGATAATTATCTACAGTTGTTTAACATCTGTATATGTAAGTTACACTACCAATAAACCACATATACTGATAATTATCTTTTTAACATCTGTATATGTAGGTTACACTACCAATAAACCACAAATACTGATTATTATCTACAGTTGTTTAACATCTGTATATGTAGGTTACACTACCAATAAACCACAAATACTGATAATTATCTACAGTTGTTTAACATCTGTATATGTAGGTTACACTACCAATAAACCACAAATACTGATAATTATCTACTGTTGTTTAACATCTGTATATGTAGGTTACACTACCAATAAACCACATATACTGATAATTATCTACAGTTGTTTAACATCTGTATATGTAGGTTACCAACCAAAAACCACAAATACTGATAATTATCTACAGTTGTTTAACATCTGTATATGTAGGTTATCAATAAACCACAAATACTGATAATTATCTACTGTTGTTTAACATCTGTATATGTAGGTTACACTACCAATAAACCACAAATACTGATAATTATCTACAGTTGTTTAACATCTGTATATGTAGGTTACACAACCAATAAACCACAAATACTGATAATTATCTACAGTTGTTTAACATCTGTATATGTAGGTTACACAACCAATAAACCACAAATACTGATAATTATCTACAGTTGTTTAACATCTGTATATGTAGGTTACACTACCAATAAACCACATATACTGATAATTATCTACTGTTGATTACATCTGTATATGTTTACACTACACAAATAAACCACAAATACTGATAATTATCTACAGTTGTTTAACATCTGTATATGTAGGTTACACTACCAATAAACCACAAATACTGATAATTATCTACAGTTGTTTAACATCTGTATATGTAGGTTACACTACCAATAAACCACAAATACTGATAATTATCTACAGTTGTTTAACATCTGTATATGTAGGTTACACTACCAATAAACCACAAATACTGATAATTATCTACAGTTGTTTAACATCTGTATATGTAGGTTACACTACCAATAAACCACAAATACTGATAATTATCTACAGTTGTTTAACATCTGTATATGTAGGTTACACTACCAATAAACCACAAATACTGATAATTATCTACAGTTGTTTAACATCTGTATATGTAGGTTACACTACCAATAAACCACAAATACTGATAATTATCTACTGTTGTTTAACATCTGTATATGTAGGTTACCAATAAACCACAAATACTGATAATTATCTACTGTTGTTTAACATCTGTATATGTAGGTTACACTACCAATAAACCACAAATACTGATAATTATCTACTGTTGTTTAACTTCTGTATATGTAGGTTACACAACCAATAAACCACAAATACTGATAATTATCTACTGTTGTTTAACATCTGTATATGTAGGTTACACAACCAATAAACCACAAATACTGATAATTATCTACAGTTGATTACATCTGTATATGTAGGTTACACTACCATAAACCACAAATACTGATAATTATCTACAGTTGTTTAACATCTGTATATGTAGGTTACACTACCAATAAACCACAAATACTGATAATTATCTACAGTTGTTTAACATCTGTATATGTAGGTTACACTACCAATAAACCACAAATACGATAATTATCTACAGTTGTTTAACATCTGTATATGTAGGTTACACTACCAATAAACCACAAATACTGATAATTATCTACAGTTGTTTAACATCTGTATATGTAGGTTACACTACCAATAAACCACAAATACTGATAATTATCTACTGTTGTTTAACATCTGTATATGTAGGTTACACTACCAATAAACCACAAATACTGATAATTATCTACAGTTGTTTAACATCTGTATATGTAGGTTACACTACCAATAAACCACAAATACTGATAATTATCTACAGTTGTTTAACATCTGTATATGTAGGTTACACTACCAATAAACCACAAATACTGATAATTATCTACAGTTGTTTAACATCTGTATATGTAGGTTACACTACCAATAAACCACAAATACTGATAATTATCTACAGTTGTTTAACATCTGTATATGTAGGTTACACTACCAATAAACCACAAATACTGATAATTATCTACAGTTGTTTAACATCTGTATATGTAGGTTACACTACCAATAAACCACAAATACTGATAATTATCTACAGTTGTTTAACATCTGTATATGTAGGTTACACTACCAATAAACCACAAATACTGATAATTATCTACAGTTGTTTAACATCTGTATATGTAGGTTACACTACCAATAAACCACAAATACTGATAATTATCTACAGTTGTTTAACATCTGTATATGTAGGTTACACTACCAATAAACCACAAATACTGATAATTATCTACAGTTGTTTAACATCTGTATATGTAGGTTACACTACCAATAAACCACAAATACTGATAATTATCTACAGTTGTTTAACATCTGTATATGTAGGTTACACTACCAATAAACCACAAATACTGATAATTATCTACAGTTGTTTAACATCTGTATATGTAGGTTACACTACCAATAAACCACAAATACTGATAATTATCTACAGTTGTTTAACATCTGTATATGTAGGTTACACTACCAATAAACCACATATACTGATAATTATCTACAGTTGTTTAACATCTGTATATGTAGGTTACACTACCAATAAACCACATATACTGATAATTATCTACAGTTGTTTAACATCTGTATATGTAGGTTACACTACCAATAAACCACAAATACTGATAATTATCTACAGTTGTTTAACATCTGTATATGTAGGTTACACTACCAATAAACCACAAATACTGATAATTATCTACTGTTGTTTAACATCTGTATATGTAGGTTACACTACCAATAAACCACAAATACTGATAATTATATCTACTGTTGTTTAACATCTGTATATGTAGGTTACACAACCAATAAACCACAAATACTGATAATTATCTACAGTTGTTTAACATCTGTATATGTAGGTTACACTACCAATAAACCACAAATACTGATAATTATCTACAGTTGTTTAACATCTGTATATGTAGGTTACACTACCAATAAACCACAAATACTGATAATTATCTACAGTTGTTTAACATCTGTATATGTAGGTTACACTACCAATAAACCACAAATACTGATAATTATCTACAGTTGTTTAACATCTGTATATGTAGGTTACACTACCAATAAACCACAAATACTGATAATTATCTACAGTTGTTTAACATCTGTATATGTAGGTTACACTACCAATAAACCACAAATACTGATAATTATCTACAGTTGTTTAACATCTGTATATGTAGGTTACACTACCAATAAACCACAAATACTGATAATTATCTACTGTTGTTTAACATCTGTATATGTAGGTTACACTACCAATAAACCACAAATACTGATAATTATCTACTGTTGTTTAACATCTGTATATGTAGGTTACACTACCAATAAACCACAAATACTGATAATTATCTACTGTTGTTTAACATCTGTATATGTAGGTTACACTACCAATAAACCACAAATACTGATAATTATCTACTGTTGTTTAACATCTGTATATGTAGGTTACACAACCAATAAACCACAAATACTGATAATTATCTACTGTTGTTTAACATCTGTATATGTAGGTTACACAACCAATAAACCACAAATACTGATAATTATCTACTGTTGTTTAACATCTGTATATGTAGGTTACACTACCAATAAACCACAAATACTGATAATTATCTACTGTTGTTTAACATCTGTATATGTAGGTTACACTACCAATAAACCACAAATACTGATAATTATCTACTGTTGTTTAACATCTGTATATGTAGGTTACACTACCAATAAACCACAAATACTGATAATTATCTACTGTTGTTTAACATCTGTATATGTAGGTTACACTACCAATAAACCACAAATACTGATAATTATCTACTGTTGTTTAACATCTGTATATGTAGGTTACACTACCAATAAACCACAAATACTGATAATTATCTACAGTTGTTTAACATCTGTATATGTAGGTTACACTACCAATAAACCACAAATACTGATAATTATCTACTGTTGTTTAACATCTGTATATGTAGGTTACACTACAAATAAACCACAAATACTGATAATTATCTACTGTTGTTTAACATCTGTATATGTAGGTTACACTACCAATAAACCACAAATACTGATAATTATCTACAGTTGATTAACATCTGTATATGTAGGTTACACTACCAATAAACCACAAATACTGATAATTATCTACAGTTGTTTAACATCTGTATATGTAGGTTACACTACCAATAAACCACAAATACTGATAATTATCTACAGTTGTTTAACATCTGTATATGTAGGTTACACTACCAATAAACCACAAATACTGATAATTATCTACAGTTGTTTAACATCTGTATATGTAGGTTACACTACCAATAAACCACATATACTGATAATTATCTACTGTTGTTTAACATCTGTATATGTAGGTTACACTACCAATAAACCACAAATACTGATAATTATCTACAGTTGTTTAACATCTGTATATGTAGGTTACACTACCAATAAACCACATATACTGATAATTATCTACTGTTGTTTAACATCTGTATATGTAGGTTACACTACCAATAAACCACATATACTGATAATTATCTACAGTTGTTTAACATCTGTATATGTAGGTTACACTACCAATAAACCACATATACTGATAATTATCTACAGTTGTTTAACATCTGTATATGTAGGTTACACTACCAATAAACCACAAATACTGATAATTATCTACAGTTGTTTAACATCTGTATATGTAGGTTACACTACCAATAAACCACATATACTGATAATTATCTACTGTTGTTTAACATCTGTATATGTAGGTTACACTACCAATAAACCACATATACTGATAATTATCTACTGTTGTTTAACATCTGTATATGTAGGTTACACTACCAATAAACCACATATACTGATAATTATCTACAGTTGTTTAACATCTGTATATGTAGGTTACACTACCAATAAACCACATATACTGATAATTATCTACAGTTGTTTAACATCTGTATATGTAGGTTACACTACCAATAAACCACATATACTGATAATTATCTACAGTTGTTTAACATCTGTATATGTAGGTTACACTACCAATAAACCACATATACTGATAATTATCTACAGTTGTTTAACATCTGTATATGTAGGTTACACTACCAATAAACCACAAATACTGATAATTATCTACGTTGTTTAACATCTGTATATGTAGGTTACACTACCAATAAACCACAAATACTGATAATTATCTACTGTTGTTTAACTTCTGTATATGTAGGTTACACTACCAATAAACCACAAATACTGATAATTATCTACAGTTGTTTAACTTCTGTATATGTAGGTTACACTACCAATAAACCACAAATACTGATAATTATCTACAGTTGTTTAACTTCTGTATATGTAGGTTACACTACCAATAAACCACAAATACTGATAATTATCTACTGTTGTTTAACATCTGTATATGTAGGTTACACTACCAATAAACCACAAATACTGATAATTATCTACAGTTGTTTAACATCTGTATATATGTAGGTTACACTACCAATAAACCACAAATACTGATAATTATCTACATGTTGTTTAACATCTGTATATGTAGGTTACACTACCAATAAACCACAAATACTGATAATTATCTACTGTTGTTTAACATCTGTATATGTAGGTTACACTACCAATAAACCACAAATACTGATTATTATCTACAGTTGTTTAACATCTGTATATGTAGGTTACACTACCAATAAACCACAAATACTGATAATTATCTACAGTTGTTTAGCTTCTGTATATGTAGGTTACACAACCAATAAACCACATTTACTGATATAATTATCTACAGTTGTTTAACATCTGTATATGTAGATTACACTACCAATAAACCACATTTACTGATAATATTATCTACAGTTGTTTAACATCTGTATATGTAGATTACACTACCAATAAACCACATATACTGATAATTATCTACAGTTGTTTAACATCTGTATATGTAGATTACACTACCAATAAACCACATATACTGATAATTATCTACAGTTGTTTAACATCTGTATATGTAGATTACACTACCAATAAACCACATATACTGATAATTATCTACAGTTGTTTAACATCTGTATATGTAGATTACACTACCAATAAACCACATTTACTGATAATTATCTACAGTTGTTTAACATCTGTATATGTAGGTTACACTACCAATAAACCACATATACTGATAATTATCTACAGTTGTTTAACATCTGTATATGTAGGTTACACTACCAATAAACCACAAATACTGATAATTATCTACAGTTGTTTAACATCTGTATATGTAGGTTACACTACCAATAAACCACATTTACTGATAATTATCTACAGTTGTTTAACATCTGTATATGTAGGTTACACTACCAATAAACCACAAATACTGATAATTATCTACAGTTGTTTAACATCTGTATATGTAGGTTACACTACCAATAAACCACATTTACTGATAATTATCTACTGTTGATTACATCTGTATATGTAGGTTACACTACCAATAAACCACAAATACTGATAATTATCTACAGTTGTTTAACATCTGTATATGTAGGTTACACTACCAATAAACCACAAATACTGATAATTATCTACTGTTGATTACATCTGTATATGTAGGTTACACAACCAATAAACCACAAATACTGATAATTATCTACTGTTGTTTAACATCTGTATATGTAGGTTACACTACCAATAAACCACAAATACTGATAATTATCTACTGTTGTTTAACATCTGTATATGTAGGTTACACTACCAATAAACCACAAATACTGATAATTATCTACTGTTGATTACATCTGTATATGTAGGTTACACTACCAATAAACCACAAATACTGATAATTATCTACTGTTGTTTAACATCTGTATATGTAGGTTACACTACCAATAAACCACAAATACTGATAATTATCTACAGTTGTTTAACATCTGTATATGTAGGTTACACTACCAATAAACCACATATACTGATAATTATCTACAGTTGTTTAACATCTGTATATGTAGGTTACACTACCAATAAACCACAAATACTGATAATTATCTACTGTTGTTTAACATCTGTATATGTAGGTTACACTACCAATAAACCACAAATACTGATAATTATCTACAGTTGTTTTACATCTGTATATGTAGGTTACACTACCAATAAACCACAAATACTGATAATTATCTACTGTTGTTTAACATCTGTATATGTAGGTTACACTACCAATAAACCACAAATACTGATAATTATCTACTGTTGTTTAACATCTGTATATGTAGGTTACACTACCAATAAACCACAAATACTGATAATTATCTACAGTTGTTTAACATCTGTATATGTAGGTTACACTACCAATAAACCACAAATACTGATAATTATCTACTGTTGTTTAACATCTGTATATGTAGGTTACACTACCAATAAACCACAAATACTGATAATTATCTACTGTTGTTTAACATCTGTATATGTAGGTTACACTACCAATAAACCACATTTACTGATAATTATCTACAGTTGTTTAACTTCTGTATATGTAGGTTACACAACCAATAAACCACAAATATTGATAATTATCTACTGTTGTTTAACATCTGCATATGTAGGTTACACTACCAATAAACCACAAATACTGATAATTATCTACAGTTGTTTAACATCTGTATATGTAGGTTACACTACCAATAAACCACAAATACTGATAATTATCTACAGTTGTTTAACATCTGTATATGTAAGTTACACTACCAATAAACCACATATACTGATAATTATCCACAGTTGTTTAACATCTGTATATGTAGGTTACCAATAAACCACAAATACTGATAATTATCTACAGTTGTTTAACATCTGTATATGTAGGTTACACAACCAATAAACCACAAATACTGATAATTATCTACTGTTGTTTAACATCTGTATATGTAGGTTACACTACCAATAAACCACATATACTGATAATTATCTACAGTTGTTTAACATCTGTATATGTAGGTTATCAATAAACCACAAATACTGATAATTATCTACAGTTGTTTAACATCTGTATATGTAGGTTACACTACCAATAAACCACAAATACTGATAATTATCTACAGTTGTTTAACATCTGTATATGTAGGTTACACTACCAATAAACCACAAATACTGATAATTATCTACAGTTGTTTAACATCTGTATATGTAGGTTACACAACCAATAAACCACATATACTGATAATTATCTACAGTTGTTTAACATCTGTATATGTAGGTTACACAACCAATAAACCACAAATACTGATAATTATCTACAGTTGTTTAACATCTGTATATGTAAGTTACACTACCAATAAACCACATATACTGATAATTATCTACAGTTGTTTAACTTCTGTATATGTAGGTTACACAACCAATAAACCACAAATACTGATAATTATCTACAGTTGTTTAACTTCTGTATATTTAGGTTACACTACCAATAAACCACATATACTGATAATTATCTACTGTTGTTTAACATCTGTATATGTAGGTTACACTACCAATAAACCACATATACTGATAATTATCTACTGTTGTTTAACATCTGTTTGTTTAACATCTGTATATGTAGGTTACACTACCAATAAACCACATATACTGATAATTATCTACAGTTGTTTAACATCTGTATATGTAGGTTACCAATAAACCACAAATACTGATAATTATCTACAGTTGTTTAACATCTGTATATGTAGGTTACACTACCAATAAACCATATATACTGCTGATTATCCATTGTTGATTAACTGCGCCCACGGTTCTGCCTACTGGTATTATTCACTGCCTGGTATGGCTATTATAATGATTTCTCCCAATTTTTATCAAACAATTCAACACAGCGTTCCATCATACATCCATTTCAAATCTCAATATAATAATGTTGTTTGTGTCCAACGATTCACATGTTGATGGATTTAGATAAATATTTGCAGTTTTGAATGTTTTTCTTTATTGTATTTAGGCCATACTTATATTATTACACAGATTCGTCGTTAAAACTCGATCAAGGTCGTTCAGCCAAATCGATCAATCAACTGTTTGTGAGTCCATACAAATGCGATAAATGTTCAAGTTTCGTTGATTTTAAATGTATAATTAAAATTTTCAAACGACAGGCGATTTACTTTGGTACCTCCTTTGGTGTGGTGGCATGGTAACATTTTCCAAGTTATTTGCGGCACTTCTCGAAAACCATTGAGTGACTGATTATTCGGAACGCGTGTACCAAACTTCGGTATAAAAAACATCTCAAATTGCAGATAAAAGCGACAATCTTAGCTCTGTTCGAGTTCTGATTTTTTTTCACTCTCGCTTCAGGGGGTACCTAGTTCCGCTGTCATTACCATACGGTGTTTCAAGATTTGAAAAAAAAACGTGTAGAAAACGACAACATCTGTACCGTATTCAGTTTGCAAAGTTTTCCAAACCTGATTTAACATTCCCTGAATGTTCACAAATTTTGAATTCCAATTGGCCCGAATCGGCCTTTGGCAGTCAGGGTACGTGTATGATCAGCCCAAATCGGAGCAGTCAGGGAGTGTTGTGATCGTACCAAATCGGCCCGTTGGTATCTAAATAGTTAAATGTTGCTATAACGACGACAAACGAATATGTCTATACAAGTAGGGAGCATACAATAATGTAAAGAAATGCATTTTTGCTAGATGGAAGAAAAAAATAACATCCCACAGTACCAAAAGAAAAATGCATATTTCACGTACAAAAGTAACATCCCTTCTTCAATGAAGACCGAAAAACAAAAGTGTACAGTTTTGTTTTGATTTCATTTGACATAAAATTGTCTAAGTATACAATTTTATGTCAAATGAAAAGGAAAAACGTCTACAGCGTTTTACTATTAATAATTTAAAATAGCGTAATAAGTGTTGACACGTAAAAGATCCCAGACTGATTTGTCATACTGTGTACAAAGGACCAGATATCATACGACAACAGTAATCATTTATTCCATATGTGGTCTGTCAACACCGTTTTAGATAGATCGACCGAGCCATGTACCGTTCAGGCACGTTTACATAGCGTCTGGCGGCTTTATCGTTTCTTAAGTAGATGGCGATTCTCAAAAGAGACGTGGACTCACAAATATATTCATGTTATAAATGTGTAGTCTGTGTAAGTAACAGAAACATGTCCGATTAGTGATATCATATACTATTATATCACAGGCTAATCTTATATTTGGATTTTGTAATTTGCCGTTGCGATTCATCTCAAAACAGAAAGACTTACCGTATTATAGTGTGGAAACAGAATGACCAATATAAGATCTCATGTTGAATGTACATAGAGCATATGATAACAGCAATGTAGACATGTTGTGTTGTAATAAAACGTGTGTAATGGATGTAGGGTTTGAGCGATATATTTGTACCAAGGGAAATATAGCTAAAACGGCAATGCCTGTGAAAACGCCATCAGTCTAGACAGACCTGGAAATTATTTCATTATTAGATAATTCCGAAACATTTCAAAGAGATTAGAATTGAAACAGCACGATTGTGATGCGAATCAAACAGACTTTTCTCCTTATCGACTGTAGGTTTATGTTAGTGATGGATTTAATGGCAAAGGACCTCTCTGTGACATGTCTTATTTACAGTCGGCATGAATAAATACCCTTGGAACAACATGGAAATCATAATCGTGCAGTTTCAGCAATAATAAACCTGAGGGAAACATACTGATATACATGGATAAAATGTGTTGTATTACAATATTGATCTCTTATTTTGGTTCGAACAGTGTCGTCTGAATATGTTCTCTTTTTTTCGTGAATACTCTCTGACCGTTTCAGAGTTTACGCAAGCGATGGTCACTGTGATCATATTTAAATATCAACTTGTTACACACTTGATCTGATAAATGGTAACCTTAACCTGTTAAGTGGGAAATAATACAATGTATGAATGTAGGGCACCGTTAAAGCAGTCTGACTGAACTGTTTAAGAATGCTGAATATCACTGAACATTCTAAATTTCTAATTGGATAATTAAAATCTGTCTGGTGATTAGATGTTCAGAACGTATAAATTGTGATCGGGTTTTTTTTTAATCTACGGTTTGGACATTGATGGTTTCGGTTGTATATTTAGTAACGCTGATAAGAGCAGTTTACATATTCTATTTTCAAAACTAACAACAGTATGATCGAGCAAAACGTATAAGGGCATTTCTGTGATTAGATGTTTATTATTGTTATAGCGATTACAATAGAGTCTGCTGGCAACTATGGTGATAAAAGGGTTGGATTTTGGTTCAATGACTCTGACTTGGTGGTTTTATATGTATGATTAGTTTCATTGCCATCATGCCTTAATATTTCTTGATATGACCACGCGTTAATTACGTCCTTGACATACCTTTATGGAGATAATGTTATACACTAATCGTTAATTACGTCCATGACATACCTTTATGGAGATAATGTTATACACTAATCGTTAATTACGTCCTTATCATATCTTTATGGAGATAATGTTATACACTAATCGTTAATTACGTCCTTGACATACCTTTATGGAGATAATGTTATACACTAATCGTTAATTACGTCCTTGACATACCTTTATGGAGATAATGTTATACACTAATCGTTAATTACGTCCATGACATACCTTTATGGAGATAATGTTATACACTAATCGTTAATTACGTCCATGACATACCTTTATGGAGATAATGTTATACACTAATCGTTAATTACGTCCATGACATACCTTTATGGGGATAATGTTATACACTAATCGTTAATTACGTCCATGACATACCTTTATGGAGATAATGTTATACACTAATCGTTAATTACGTCCATGACATACCTTTATGGAGATAATGTTATACACTAATCGTTAATTACGTCCTTGACCTTTATGGAGATAATGTTATACACTAATCGTTAATTACGTCCATGACATACCTTTATGGAGATAATGTTATACACTAATCGTTAATTACGTCCTTGACATACCTTTATGGAGATAATGTTATACACTAATCGTTAATTACGTCCTTGACATACCTTTATGGAGATAATGTTATACACTAATCGTTAATTACGTCCTTGACCTTTATGGAGATAATGTTATACACTAATCGTTAATTACGTCCTTGACATACCTTTATGGAGATAATGTTATACACTAATCGTTAATTACGTCCTTGACATACCTTTATGGAGATAATGTTATACACTAATCGTTAATTACGTCCATGACATACCTTTATGGAGATAATGTTATACACTAATCGTTAATTACGTCCTTGACATACCTTTATGGAGATAATGTTATACACTAATCGTTAATTACGTCCTTGACATACCTTTATGGAGATAATGTTATACACTAATCGTTAATTACGTCCATGACATACCTTTATGGAGATAATGTTATACACTAATCGTTAATTACGTCCTTGACATACCTTTATGGGGATAATGTTATACACTAATCGTTAATTACGTCCATGACATACCTTTATGGAGATAATGTTATACACTAATCGTTAATTACGTCCTTGACATACCTTTATGGAGATAATGTTATACACTAATCGTTAATTACGTCCATGACATACCTTTATGGAGATAATGTTATACACTAATCGTTAATTACGTCCATGACATACCTTTATGGAGATAATGTTATACACTAATCGTTAATTACGTCCATGACATACCTTTATGGAGATAATGTTATACACTAATCGTTAATTACGTCCTTGACATACCTTTATGGAGATAATGTTATACACTAATCGTTAATTACGTCCATGACATACCTTTATGGAGATAATGTTATACACTAATCGTTAATTACGTCCATGACATACCTTTATGGAGATAATGTTATACACTAATCGTTAATTACGTCCATGACATACCTTTATGGAGATAATGTTATACACTAATCGTTAATTACGTCCTTGACCTTTATGGAGATAATGTTATACACTAATCGTTAATTACGTCCTTGACATACCTTTATGGAGATAATGTTATACACTAATCGTTAATTACGTCCATGACATACCTTTATGGAGATAATGTTATACACTAATCGTTAATTACGTCAATGACATACCTTTATGGGGATAATGTTATACACTAATCGTTAATTACGTCCATGACATACCTTTATGGAGATAATGTTATACACTAATCGTTAATTACGTCCTTGACATACCTTTATGGAGATAATGTTATACACTAATCGTTAATTACGTCCTTGACCTTTATGGAGATAATGTTATACACTAATCGTTAATTACGTCCTTGACATACCTTTATGGAGATAATGTTATACACTAATCGTTAATTACGTCCTTGACATACCTTTATGGAGATAATGTTATACACTAATCGTTAATTACGTCCTTGACCTTTATGGAGATAATGTTATACACTAATCGTTAATTACGTCCATGACATACCTTTATGGAGATAATGTTATGCACTAATCGTTAATTACGTCCATGACATACCTTTATGGAGATAATGTTATACACTAATCGTTAATTACGTCCATGACATACCTTTATGGAGATAATGTTATACACTAATCGTTAATTACGTCCATGACATACCTTTATGGAGATAATGTTATACACTAATCGTTAATTACGTCCTTGACATACCTTTATGGAGATAATGTTATACACTAATCGTTATTTACGTCCATGACATACCTTTATGGAGATAATGTTATACACTAATCGTTAATTACGTCCTTGACCTTTATGGAGATAATGTTATACACTAATCGTTAATTACGTCCATGACATACCTTTATGGAGATAATGTTATACACTAATCGTTAATTACGTCCATGACATACCTTTATGGAGATAATGTTATGCACTAATCGTTAATTACGTCCATGACATACCTTTATGGAGATAATGTTATACACTAATCGTTAATTACGTCCATGACATACCTTTATGGAGATAATGTTATACACTAATCGTTAATTACGTCCTTGACATACCTTTATGGGGATAATGTTATACACTAATCGTTAATTACGTCCATGACATACCTTTATGGAGATAATGTTATACACTAATCGTTAATTACGTCCTTGACATACCTTTATGGGGATAATGTTATACACTAATCGTTAATTACGTCCTTGACATACCTTTATGGGGATAATGTTATACACTAATCGTTAATTACGTCCATGACATACCTTTATGGAGATAATGTTATACACTAATCGTTAATTACGTCCTTGACATACCTTTATGGAGATAATGTTATACACTAATCGTTAATTACGTCCTTGACATACCTTTATGGAGATAATGTTATACACTAATCGTTAATTACGTCCTTGACATACCTTTATGGAGATAATGTTATACACTAATCGTTAATTACGTCCATGACATACCTTTATGGAGATAATGTTATACACTAATCGTTAATTACGTCCTTGACATACCTTTATGGAGATAATGTTATACACTAATCGTTAATTACGTCCTTGACATACCTTTATGGAGATAATGTTATACACTAATCGTTAATTACGTCCTTGACATACCTTTATGGAGATAATGTTATACACTAATCGTTAATTACGTCCATGACATACCTTTATGGAGATAATGTTATACACTAATCGTTAATTACGTCCTTGACATACCTTTATGGAGATAATGTTATACACTAATCGTTAATTACGTCCTTGACCTTTATGGAGATAATGTTATACACTAATCGTTAATTACGTCCTTGACCTTTATGGAGATAATGTTATACACTAATCGTTAATTACGTCCTTGACATACCTTTATGGAGATAATGTTATACACTAATCGTTAAATACGTCCTTGACATACCTTTATGGAGATAATGTTATACACTAATCGTTAATTACGTCCTTGACCTTTATGGAGATAATGTTATACACTAATCGTTAATTACGTCCTTGACATACCTTTATGGAGATAATGTTATACACTAATCGTTAATTTTTTTTTGTAACTTTTTTATTTTTTTCCAGACATATTCTCATACAACAGTAATACATTTCCTCATCCTTACTTGGTAAACAAACACTTTTCAATATGAATTATCATATCCTTATTCTCTTTTTTTTTTATCTTACACACACAAACACACACACTATCGCACCCTTCCCTTACACACACACTCACACACTTACAGGATATACAAACTTATACATACTCAATTTGGTCAATTCTTTTTTATCCTATACACACATACCAAAAAATTTACACACACTTACAAATTATACAAATATACATAAATGTACAATAGGGGATAGGGGAAGAGAGAGAGAGAGAGAGAGAGAGAGAGAGAGAGAGAGAGAGAGAGAGAGAGAGAGAGAGAGAGAGAGAGAGAGAGAGAGAGAGAGAGAGTAGTATGGTATATATTCGCTGGAGGTTTGCAGTTCCGTAGAATTATTGGTTAACATTTTAAAATTATCAGATGTATTATTTCATTGTATTTCAAGTCGTGCTGTCAGAGATTGGGTGTGATTTCTATAAGCTTAATCCATTTTTTCCAATCTTGATTGAATTCTTCTTCACATTTATTTCCTTTGCCAATACTAATGCATTTCTGAATATCATAGTTTTCCTTTATAATAGATTTTAATGATGCTATTGATAGCTTTTGTTGTAGACATCTAGATCTATAAATGTATTGTTTCAAAATGAGTAAAATTAGGTTGTCAGTTTTGTAATATATGTTTCTATCGTTGGGTATACCAAAAATGATAGTCTTTTTATTGAAAGAAAAAGGAATAAATAATAAATCTAGCAAAAATTCAAAATTTTCAAAAAATAATTGCACTTCTCTGCATTCCCAAAATATGTGTGTTATTGTTTCTATTTCTGTCTTACAGAAAAAGCAATGTGGATCTTCAGATAAGCCAATTCTAAATATGTATGAGTTTGTTGTGAGGATATGTTGATTTATTCTGTATTGTAGCCATTGAAATTTTGAGCTTGAAGTAGCTCGGAAAGGGGTCAAGTATATTTGCTTCCAAGTTTCCTCATTAATTTCAAATAAATTGTTCCATTTTCCTTTACCAGAAGACCTAGTGTTATTTTGACATAGTATGTGGTAGAATTCTTTTGATCCCTTTTTATGTTTAATAAAAATTTCTAAATTATTTGGTATAAATGGATAAGACAGATTGAAATTATCAAACTGTTTGTGAGATAAGTACTCTCTACACGAATTTATAATTCCCTGGTAAGTTACAAAGTTAGTATTTACATTAAATTTTTCTGTAAATTCATGAAAATTGTAAAAACTTAACGAGTGTGGACATTTCAACAGGTCATTAAGAAAAATAACATTGTTCTCGTACCAGTTTTTATAAAAATACCATTTTCCTATTTATTATTATATCTTTATTGTACCAAATGGGTGTTTTCAAAATACCCGATATATCACGACCATTTAACTGTGCTTGTTTCTTAATAAGACAATTCCAAGAATTAAAAACATCTTTCCAAAATTGATTGTTACATTTAGATTCACATTCTTCAATATATCCTACTCCACAATTAGCCATAATGTTTGTGTTAATATTGGTTTCTAGAATCACTTGCCATTTACATGACCTTGTGTATAATCTTCTGATCCATGTTAACTTGAGAGCCCTGATAAAAGAGTATATGTCTATCATTCTAAGACCACCTTCACTGTATTCCTTTATAATAATATCTCTCTTAACCTTATCTACTTTACTGTTCCAAAGGAATTTATATATTTCTGAGTTAAGTGCTTTTATGAAATATATATCAGGATTTGGCAGTGCTATGAACAGGTGATTAAGCTGTGAAATTAGTAGCGATTTAATAACTTGCACTTTGCCGATAGGTGTAAGAATTCTTTTATTCCAAGTATTCAGAATTGATTTAAGTTTAACAAGTTTCTTGTCATAATTCATTTTTACCATTCTATGTAATTCTACGTTAAAATCAATACCCAAAACTGTGAAACTCCTTTTTCCCCGATGCAAGTTCCATTCTGGACAAAATTGTTCATCACTATATTTCTTATTCCCTATCCAAATTACTTCAGTCTTACCCTTGTTGATTTTTAAGCCAGATATTTCTGCATATTTTTTCAATTCTTTCAATGTTTCCCTTAATGCTTGTCTTGACCCATCTAATATAACTGATGTATCATCAGCATATTGGGATAGTAATATAGGAGTGTCATCAATGTTAATACCCTTAATGTTTACATTATTTCTTATTCTAATTCCTAAAACTTCAGCACAGAGAATAAACAAATATGGGGAGATAGGATCACCTTGGCGACATCCTCGATTGATAAGAAAAAAAGGAGACAAATTCCCCCCCTGGTTAACAGTTGAATTAGAACCATTTTGAAAAACATTTACCCATTTTCGTATGTCATTTCCAAAGTTAAAAAAAAAATAAGTACTCTATCAATAAAATTCCAACTGACCGAATCAAATGCTTTTTCAAAATCCACATTTAACAACATACCAGGAATATCATTTTCATCCGCATAATGCATAATATCATATATAATTCTTGTGTTCTCCCCAATATATCTTCCTGATATAAATCCAGACTGATCTGAGTTTATAATAGTGTCTAAAACTTTTCTAATTCTATTAGCAATAGTGCCTGATGCAATTTTATATATGGTATTCAAGAGTGAAATTGGTCTCCAATTTTTAATATACTGTCTTGGCTTATCTCCCTTAGGTAAACAAGTTATAATTCCCTGCCTTTGTGTTACTGAAAGTTTGTTAGTATTAAACCCATGTTGAATCGACCTGACTACAAAATGACCAAGCTGTTTCCAAAAAACATTTTAAAAATTCTACAACGGTGAAGCCATCTGATCCGGGACTTTTATTATTTTTCATATTTTTTAAAGTAACACCTGCCTCTTCATAAGTTATATTGCCCTCTAAACTGTCGGATTCAGATAAGTTCAGTTTTGGTATACTATCATAATCAAGATAATCATTTAGGTTAATATCATGTAATTCTAATTCTTCTGAATATAGATTTTCATAAAACTGTTTAACTTCAGTTAAAATGTTATCTTGATCTGTTATAATCTCTCCATCATCTTTTTCAATTACTGGTATAATTTTAGTGACAAAGTTCCTGTTTTCCAAATTTAAAAAATACTTAGATGGTTTCTCCCCCTCTCCGACCCATTTCACTTTTGACCTTAGTATACTTCCTTTAAGATTATGTTTTCTGAGGGATTCTAGTTCTTTCTGTGCTTTTACTAATTCTTCTAAATTAACATTTTCCTGATCTTCCAATTCTTTAATGAGTTTCCTTAATGACATTTCCTGGTTTGTTCTTTGCTAATCGTTAATTACGTCCTTGACATACCTTTATGGAGATAATGTTATACACTAATCGTTAATTACGTCCATGACATACCTTTATGGAGATAATGTTATACATTAATCGTTAATTACGTCCATGACATACCTTTATGGAGATAATGTTATACACTAATCGTTAATTACGTCCTTGACATACCTTTATGGAGATAATGTTATACACTAATCGTTAATTACGTCCATGACATACCTTTATGGAGATAATGTTATACACTAATCGTTAATTACGTCCTTGACATACCTTTATGGAGATAATGTTATACACTAATCGTTAATTACGTCCATGACATACCTTTATGGAGATAATGTTATACACTAATCGTTAATTACGTCCTTGACATACCTTTATGGAGATAATGTTATACACTAATCGTTAATTACGTCCATGACATACCTTTATGGAGATAATGTTATATACACTAATCGTTAATTACGTCCATGACATACCTTTATGGGATAATGTTATACACTAATCGTTAATTACGTCCATGACATACCTTTATGGGGATAATGTTATACACTAATCGTTAATTACGTCCTTGACATACCTTTATGGAGATAATGTTATACACTAATCGTTAATTACGTCCTTGACATACCTTTATGGAGATAATGTTATACACTAATCGTTAATTACGTCCTTGACATACCTTTATGGAGATAATGTTATACACTAATCGTTAATTACGTCCTTGACATACCTTTATGGAGATAATGTTATACACTAATCGTTAATTACGTCCATGACATACCTTTATGGAGATAATGTTATACACTAATCGTTAATTACGTCCTTGACATACCTTTATGGGGATAATGTTATACACTAATCGTTAATTACGTCCATGACATACCTTTATGGAGATAATGTTATACACTAATCGTTAATTACGTCCTTGACATACCTTTATGGAGATAATGTTATACACTAATCGTTAATTACGTCCATGACATACCTTTATGGAGATAATGTTATACACTAATCGTTAATTACGTCCTTGACTTTATGGAGATAATGTTATACACTAATCGTTAATTACGTCCATGACATACCTTTATGGAGATAATGTTATACACTAATCGTTAATTACGTCCATGACATACCTTTATGGAGATAATGTTATACACTAATCGTTAATTACGTCCTTGACCTTTATGGAGATAATGTTATACACTAATCGTTAATTACGTCCTTGACATACCTTTATGGAGATAATGTTATACACTAATCGTTAATTACGTCCTTGACATACCTTTATGGAGATAATGTTATACACTAATCGTTAATTACGTCCTTGACATACCTTTATGGAGATAATGTTATACACTAATGTTAATTACGTCCATGACATACCTTTATGGAGATAATGTTATACACTAATCGTTAATTACGTCATTGACCTTTATGGAGATAATGTTATACACTAATCGTTAATTACGTCCTTGACATACCTTTATGGAGATAATGTTATACACTAATCGTTAATTACGTCCTTGACCTTTATGGAGATAATGTTATACACTAATCGTTAATTACGTCCATGACATACCTTTATGGAGATAATGTTATACACTAATCGTTAATTACGTCCTTGACATACCTTTATGGAGATAATGTTATACACTAATCGTTAATTACGTCCTTGACCTTTATGGAGATAATGTTATACACTAATCGTTAATTACGTCCTTGACATACCTTTATGGAGATAATGTTATACACTAATCGTTAATTACGTCTAATCCTTATGTCTGACTCTTTATGGAGTAATGTTATACACTAATCGTTAATTACGTCCTTGACATACCTTTATGGAGATAATGTTATACACTAATCGTTAATTACGTCCTTGACATACCTTTATGGAGATAATGTTATACACTAATCGTTAATTACGTCCATGACATACCTTTATGGAGATAATGTTATACACTAATCGTTAATTACGTCCATGACATACCTTTATGGAGATAATGTTATACACTAATCGTTAATTACGTCCTTGACATACCTTTATGGAGATAATGTTATACACTAATCGTTAATTACGTCCATGACATACCTTTATGGAGATAATGTTATACACTAATCGTTAATTACGTCCTTGACCTTTATGGAGATAATGTTATACACTAATCGTTAATTACGTCCTTGACCTTTATGGAGATAATGTTATACACTAATCGTTAATTACGTCCATGACATACCTTTATGGAGATAATGTTATACACTAATCGTTAATTACGTCCTTGACATACCTTTATGGGATAATGTTATACACTAATCGTTAATTACGTCCTTGACATACCTTTATGGAGATAATGTTATACACTAATCGTTAATTACGTCCTGACATACCTTTATGGAGATAATGTTATACACTAATCGTTAATTACGTCCTTGACATACCTTTATGGAGATAATGTTATACACTAATCGTTAATTACGTCCTTGACATACCTTTATGGAGATAATGTTATACACTAATCGTTAATTACGTCCTTGACATACCTTTATGGAGATAATGTTATACACTAATCGTTAATTACGTCCTTGACATACCTTTATGGAGATAATGTTATACACTAATCGTTAATTACGTCCTTGACATACCTTTATGGAGATAATGTTATACACTAATCGTTAATTACGTCCTTGACATACCTTTATGGAGATAATGTTATACACTAATCGTTAATTACGTCCATGACATACCTTTATGGAGATAATGTTATACACTAATCGTTAATTACGTCCTTGACATACCTTTATGGAGATAATGTTATACACTAATCGTTAATTACGTCCATGACATACCTTTATGGAGATAATGTTATACACTAATCGTTAATTACGTCCTGACTCTTTATGGAGATAATGTTATACACTAATCGTTAATTACGTCCTTGACCTTTATGGAGATAATGTTATACACTAATCGTTAATTACGTCCATGACATACCTTTATGGAGATAATGTTATACACTAATCGTTAATTACGTCCTTCATCCTTTATGGAGATAATGTTATACACTAATCGTTAATTACGTCCTTGACATACCTTTATGGAGATAATGTTATACACTAATCGTTAATTACGTCCTTGACATACCTTTATGGAGATAATGTTATACACTAATCGTTAATTACGTCCTTGACATACCTTTATGGAGATAATGTTATACACTAATCGTTAATTACGTCCTTGACATACCTTTATGGAGATAATGTTATACACTAATCGTTAATTACGTCCTGACATACCTTTATGGAGATAATGTTATACACTAATCGTTAATTACGTCCATTGACATACCTTATGGAGATAATGTTATACACTAATCGTTAATTACGTCCTTGACATACCTTTATGGAGATAATGTTATACACTAATCGTTAATTACGTCCTTGACATACCTTTATGGAGATAATGTTATACACTAATCGTTAATTACGTCCTTGACATACCTTTATGGAGATAATGTTATACACTAATCGTTAATTACGTCCTTGACATACCTTTATGGAGATAATGTTATACACTAATCGTTAATTACGTCCTTGACCTTTATGGAGATAATGTTATACACTAATCGTTAATTACGTCCTTGACCTTTATGGAGATAATGTTATACACTAATCGTTAATTACGTCCTTGACATACCTTTATGGAGATAATGTTATACACTAATCGTTAATTACGTCCTTGACATACCTTTATGGAGATAATGTTATACACTAATCGTTAATTACGTCCATGACATACCTTTATGGAGATAATGTTATACACTAATCGTTAATTACGTCCATGACATACCTTTATGGAGATAATGTTATACACTAATCGTTAATTACGTCCATGACATACCTTTATGGAGATAATGTTATACACTAATCGTTAATTACGTCCTGACATACCTTTATGGAGATAATGTTATACACTAATCGTTAATTACGTCCTTGACATACCTTTATGGAGATAATGTTATACACTAATCGTTAATTACGTCCTTGACCTTTATGGAGATAATGTTATACACTAATCGTTAATTACGTCCTTGACCTTTATGGAGATAATGTTATACACTAATCGTTAATTACGTCCTTGACCTTTATGGAGATAATGTTATACACTAATCGTTAATTACGTCCTTGACCTTTATGGAGATAATCATTAACTCGTTGTTACCTGTAAAGAAGGTCTTTGCTTTTACAGGTATATGTATATGTAATATAAGAAGGCGCCAAAATGTGTAAATAAATCTGTCGAAATTGTAAAGGTTTTCATTTCTTTGTAGCACTTATGATAAGTTACTACCAATTTAAACCCTGAAAACTGTTCGTAATGTGTCTATTCCACTAAAAATGCCATTGTTTCCACACATACACAAAGTCTTTGTCATTTTATTCTTCTTCTTTTGACTTTGACGCAGTGTTATATGGTTTTACATAAATTCGCGGACCCATCGAAATTCGCAAAATTTATTTGACTTCGAAAAATTTAACAAAATCATGGTTTCACATATTAAAGCATGTCTTATGAATGACGCTTTCAAATTTGACATAGATGATTAGCAAAGATAAGTCCCCGCAAATATGTTCCAAACATTCAATCGTGAAACTTTACATGTGTCCGTGAAATTTAACTATACACAGTATATAAACATGTTCGTGCATCTACGTTGAACCGTTTTGGAGTTACAATAAACTTTAATTTGTTATTTATCTTTTCATAGTAACAGAAAAATACCAAAAATATAAGGTTCCGGATAGCAAAAGGTACGAATATGACACTAACCTAACATAAACACAAAGGTTTTTGCTGATAAGTTGAACGGTTTCGGAGTAAAGTAACTTTGAAACTGTGTCATCACATATGCAATTATCCAGTATTTCTCATGTCGGTGCAGGGACATCACACATATATTGACGTGACGTGACGTCAACATTTGTTAAAAAGCAGATCGGCCCAGATTGGCCCTGTGGCATTCAAAGTAAATGTCAGATTGGCCCAAATCGGCCCCGTGGCAGTCAACGTAAAATCAGATCTGCCCAAATCGCCTCTGTGGCAGTCAACATAAAAGTCAGATCGGCCCAAATCGGTTCTGCGGCAGCCTAAGGGTTAACTTTCCAGAAGAAACAAAATTGACAGTTATTTTATTTGCGATTTCAGACAGTTTTAAAATGAGTCCCCGGTGGCGTATCTGGTGTATTTCACACCGATTGCAGATGTGTCTATTAAATGGAGGCGTTTGATCTTCAGGTTATAAAAGTTTCGTCCTTTTTCATTAATTGTCGTCGTCGCTTTCTTGTCAAAAATTAAAAAAAAAATGTATCTGAACATAGCACTGTTAAGGTACACTATACGTAACTTTTCAGGTTTTTTTTTGTAATTATATACATTTATAAGGGAATTACCCCGTTCTCTCTGCATAATATAATGACTTGATGAATACCAGTTATATTTCATCGAATGAGGCAGAAACTCTGAAATTTTTCACAAGTGTGAAGCACGAGATTTCAGCTCGATAACCTCTCGAGATGAAATATTATTGGTATTCATTAAGAATAAGGACCATTCTATTTATTACATTTGTTTCTCGATTCCATTTACACATAACCACCACTACTGGTTCCACATAAGGTTATTCCGCCATTGCTTTGTAGAGAGTTATTTGCCCTTGCAATTATTACGTCGTATTTTTATAAACATAACGTCATACTTCTACACAAAAAATATGACGTCATTTTCGGACACAAACTTATGACGTAACAATCAAAACTATAATTTTTGCAATGTTAAAGCTGCATTCCGATTGACCAAATACAGGTGAAAATATTGATATTTTTACTGGATTGAAACATATCGTTTTTATGTTCACCGAAACCTTATATTTCTTTGCGAAAAATGAATAATATATAAATACTACCTGTTTTAGAGGTTGACAGTGCCTAGTGTCACCCCGAGGATATCACTGTCACCCGAGGCGAAGTCTATTATCTACCATTGTTCATCAGGGCGACCTTCATGTGTATCATTGTTCATCAGAGCGATGTAAGAGGAGAGGAGAAAATTTAGCGGCCAGACCGGGATTCGAGCCCGGGACCCTCCGAACACTAGCCGAGTGCTCTACCTGGTCATCGATGATCGACGCTACACTCCACCCTCCTTTCTCGAAGTCTTCGCCCTCCAAGACATACGAGACCCTTCCAAACATCACCACCGTGGGTAATTTAATTGAGCACCAATTCTGTAACAGGAGAGGAGAAAATATAGCGGCCAGACCGGGATTCGAACCCAGTACTCTCCAAACACAAGCCGAGTGCTCTACCGACTGAGCTACCTGGTCAGCGATGATGGACCCAGTCCAATCCCACTAAAATTAAAACAATTTTAATATATTTCGTGGCACAAAAACAACATATTAGTTCATTTTTAGTCAAAATATTCTCCAGTATTATTCATTTAATGATTTTTTTACATCAGTAAAATAAACAGTGACTTCGTTTACTTCGGTCCTTCGTATTACTCCGATAGAAAGCTTAATCCTGAGCTTGGATAATTATGTTTGGAAAAAATGAATCGTTGCAAAATAATACCTATTACGCAGGGACATAAGCGATCTTCAATTACAGATGAAATCAAGTTTGTTGGCGCAGTAATGTTCTTATCATGTAATTTCGGCATCCAAAATACAAAAGTCATTAAAAGAAATAGAATTTGTTCTGTTATAACAAACGCGATATGTTTAAGACGGTAGGCGATATATCTTAACGTCATGAATCTGGGCACTGTAATTACTTTTACTTCATCTTTTCTTCATATTGTCTTAGTCTGTATTTGATGTTGCCTATTTTCTACTAAAACCCCAATTTTAAAGCAAATAGTTGTCAGCTTACGGCCTTCGATTCGCCTACACCATTTGCCTCTGTACATGTGCATGCCGCGCTGTACCAGATGTAAAAAGGTAGATTGTTTTGAACTGAAGGTTATAAAAGCAGAAGCGTATTAACTTGAAATTGGTTTTCAGTTTAGATTTGTGTGTATTGTAGTAGTTCTTCATTTCCTGTTTATAGGGACATACTTGCATTACATTTCACATTCCGAGATAGAACTCGTGACAGTGATATAACAATCTCTATCACAGTAACGTTCCTGATGGACACGGTGGCTGACACTCTACTTCTCCAAACATGAAGGGATCCCCGAGTACTTACGTGGACGGGATTCCTGGCTATGGTCCACTACCAATAAGTGGTATCTATCTATTGGACGTTATATGGGACAAAAATCCATTTGCAATTCTGACCAGTGATTCTGTCAAATTTTACACTTGTGTCCCCACTATCATCTCTATGATATCAAATAAAGAAAACATTCAGCATTTGTGACATTACTTGAATGAATCTTATTTATGAAATTATCCCTTACCTTCATCGTTGTTTTGACCATTCACCCTACCATGCTACGTTTCTGCCTTTACTTTCTATAACGGCGTCATAGGGTGTGGGGAAGACCTTCATGACATTGTATATCATGTAGGTCTTTGTGGCGGTTTTTGGGTCAACCCCACTTAGGCTGACATAATTTTGATAAAATTTTATTCTTTAGTTGTAGTGATTTGGATTTTGCAGTGATAATCGTCATTTCTTGTTTTAATCCACACGGTGGATCATTAACAATAAATTCAATTGTCACCCTTTTTGGGGGTGGCCATTAGTCGCGGAGACACTGGACTGTGTAGAAGGCCTGTGTGAACTGTTATAGTGTCATTCCGTATATACTATATTGTAACGGCCAAGTGGTATGACCAAAACCACTATAATTCAGGTAGCGTGTCTGACCGTTACATAGGTTGGGTATCAAATTGGTTGATACCATGTCCATAAAGGACTCGACTAATGGTCAAGGACTATCTCATTAAAATCTATAATAAGTCATAAAAGTCTCTTGTAAGGCATCTTCTTCCACAGGGATCTTCTTCGTCTCAGCATCTGCAAAATAAAAATAAAGTTAAATAATTTAATTGTGTTTGAAATATATTACAATAAACAATGATACAATTCTGAAGATCTATTCCTTGCTCAACACACCCTCACAGTAGCTATCCTATGGTTACATTACAATATTTCCTACCAATAAATCCAGCAATCTCCAACATCTAAAAAATGTAAAAAAAATGTACCTCTATATAAAAATCTATCACTGGATAATAACTATTTCCCCAAAACGAATCTCTAGAATCAGAACAGTTAAGTTGACTACAATCCATTCCCAAATAATGACAGAATAATCTAAGTTTCCTAGTTACGAAAATCCTATAAAAATACTGGAAAATTCCAAACATTTAACACGTACACATACACAATACAATGACAAGACAACCGCATCGGGATCGAGGAAACACCTCTTACATCCCTAGCGGAAAGTTACACAGAGAAACATCACTAGACGTACTCACACCTTGACTCCCAAAGCAGAAGTGAAATCCCAACCCCGAAGTAACGGAACCTTGCTGGAGCGTTGCTGGAAAACTATTGTACACAATTTGCAACATTTGTATTATACGTAATAAATAAACACATCCTAACCTACAAAATTAGTTATAACTTGCATACGAACTGTACTTACATCCGAAACTCTGCTATACTCGCTCGTACTAAAAATAGGAGTATTTCACACACGACAACTTGCGTACTACGTCATTTCCGGTTCACACTTCCTGTAACTAACCACGCTTTCTCTCAACGGATCGCTCATACTTTATCTGAATATCGGCCGGTTACGATGCATTAAAGATCATGTATATATTTACCAATGGTTGAATTACGTTTCCTAGTATCTTCTAGTTAATAATTATTCACAGATGTTCTGATATTCCTACAGATTGAAATAATATCGTAATAAACGTGACACATCACAGAAACACAAGATCTCATCTTGTCACAATATACTTATTAATTAGGAGAACTCGCTGTTTTATGTCCATTTTAACACAGAATCCCACATTGAACTCGACATAGACAGGCGAATAGCAGGTCTATCTACATAACAAGCTGGTGTTATTTACATTAGGGAATACTTCAATTTCAACTTTTTCTCCAAACCTTCATCCGAACGTTTGGTAGATCGATATTGATTATATACATATGATAGACACATAAAACGGTGTGAATGTGAACGTATTAAAACACTGGTCTTTATGATTTAAAGCCTCCACAGACGACGAATCGCTATGGCATTGTCTCGTGCGATTTGTGTGACTAAGGAGAATGTCTGGCTGTAATTTATAGGCTAGTATGTAAATCTTGAAAACCATTTCCCTCGATGGTTTAATACATAACGTAACAGTACATTGTAGGCATTAGTATATATTTTACGTGGCAACAATTTTTTAAAGTATCTGAAAATTTTGACTTTAGATTTAAACCATATGATAGCCTTAAAATGGTATAGGGATTTCACTATCAAACATAACCTTTGGTCCACTCATCACACGGAGATTCCATTAAAGGTCTAGGTATCATTCCCTACTGGATGCAATGCAGTCTAATTCAAAATGATGTAAGGCAGCTGTATAAAACGCTGTAAAGTCGTTTTTACTCTACATTATGTGGATATGTGACAAATGTTACAATGTGATAGAACACGGTATTTGTAGAAATTACTTATTAAATGAGGTTGAGGACAAGGTCCACGTTTTAATGTAGTGTGAGTTTTATGATGGTAACCTCTATTTAGGTGATGTCCGGAAACATGTTGATTTTAACAACATATATAGTCACAGAAATATCACTGCTGTGCTAAATTTTACATGTTTAATATATGACGTTTGTGTGAAGATTCTGGTGTCTTGTGGAGTGTGAATCATAAGACTCTTTCATATGTGGATATGGCTAATACATTATATATCCCTGGATAGTCGACACTAGGGTCACAAAATCTGGTAAATTTCAAAATACAGTTTCAAAAAACATCACGCCATTTGAATTCTGCTACAGCCAGTGACAGCCAGTCAATTATCCAAGCTCGAAAATGTCGTAGTATTTCCACGAAATCCTGCTGCCTGCCTCCTTTATAGTAAAACCAAATGTTGAAAAAAAAACCCGCGTAATTACCGAGAAAACAGTAATTGTGTAGACGCAGTGACGTCACGTAGTTGTATTGTATGGGTAGACTGTAGCCTTGTAATGCAGCCGCAGTTGACATTCTGGGTGTATTGCCAGAATACAATACACCATATTGTGGTGACCTGTAGGTATGAAAGAAAAATTTAAACAGTTCAAATTCCTGATAGATAATTCCCCCCAAACTCTACTATGAACCACCTCCGATATGCTATGAGGACGAAAGGAAGTAAATTTTCGTTTTGTTTTGTTTTTTAAATTCTGTAACATAACGTAGTTATAGGTACCATATTTAATAACTTTATTTTTATCAACTTTTACCATCCACCATTTTTAGACTATTCTGTTTTGTGTATTACTATGTTATTAATAGTGCTTTGATGAAACTGTTAAATCATGCTTTAAGATGCTCCTCCGCCGACAGAGCAGAACTGATAGTCATCATTTGGACAATAATTGGTGTTTATCGTATATATGTATGTCTAATTAAAACAAAAATAAAATCATATATTTTACTTTTGGTGCATGCGGAATTAGTACTTCATTCCATATAGGATATAGTGCCATGGATTTTTTCGGGATGCAATCAATAATTTTAATATTTTTAATTTGATGTAAAATTAGAAGCGTAAAATTTTCATTGTTGGTAATGGTGTAAAGTAAGCAACTTTTGTAACTGAAGAAAAAAGTACTAATTCGTCTGCTCCTGTTGTTTATTGAGAAAAAATACTATTTATTAGCGGTGAAACATCTTTAAGAAATGAAAGAAGTTGATAAAAGTCCTATTAGCTGATTGATTGTTATTAACCTACTCCCGGTCACCTGTACAATAACTTGCCGATGGACGTTAATATATACTTTATGGCAATATGACATTGCGTTACACAAGCAATATGGATATACCGACAATAGACGACTCTCGATTATCATGTCATCTCTATGGTAGAGAGGTCCTTGGTTGGCTATTTTAGAGGGTTATTGTAGGGTCATCGAAAATCCAACTGGACAGTTCAGTCATATTATATGACCTACACAGTCTTCTGAACAGGTTTCTTGCACTTTTGACGGTAAATTGCCACTCGGCAACAAGTGAATTATTACCTTCCACATCAATTTAGAATCTGTTTATTTGACAATGTATCGTCTTGTCTCAACGAGTCTAGCTGTAAGAAATGGGACGTAATTCTCGTGTCTCCTGCATTCATCACGAAATCCCAGATGATGTGTGACAGTTAACGGAAATCTATAAGGAGCCGACAGACACTTGAGTAGTTCTGGTCATACTGTATTGTGCTAATGGTCATCGTGAACCCTTGTACTTTGCAGTGATTTATATATTGGTTTATGAAAGACAGAACATAATGTATTTGTATTGATACTTCAAATTATATTTAGATACGACTGGGTGCTTAAAATATGTCATGTATTTCTTTATCTATTGTATGCTATATTTCTTTATCTGTATATAGGCCAGTGTTATAGGGGTATAAGCACCATGACATAAGGCGTATGGCTGTAGTGTTACTCTTAGAAGGTTTATCTGTATATACCTCGAGTTTTCTTTATCTTGTATGCTGTATACTTTAAAAGTGTTGTCAACAGCCAGTGAACTGTTGCTCATTTAACAGTACTCTCTTACTGACGGATTTAAAGCAATCAATCACGTTGTTAGATTTTACTCGAAAAACTTAGTTATACACAGGATAAATGTACTGCTTGAAACATATTGAGAATAAATAAAACACTTAAAATTAAACTGTAAACTGCATCTAAGAAATCATAGCCATTGTACGGCAGTAAATGTAATAAATGATTGTGCATTAACGTCTATCGACTATTTGGGAATGAGAGGGTGTACGTGCACTCCATACATGCTATCGTTTTATACCCAGACATCTCCCGAGTTGAAAAAAAATGAAAGAAGCTTATGTGTAATTATAGTCCAAAATTGCTACTTGATTTGTACAAAGGTTCGCAGTATCGGAAATAATTAAATATCCCGTCCGTATTTATCCGTTTAATAGATATTTACTAAGACAGACCAAACAAAGACATAAAGGTTAACGGATCATACAGATCTAGTATCTGGCCTGATCGATGTTGAAAGGAACTTATCATGGCGGGACAGACTTCCGGCGACAATCCATCACGAGGCTATATTGGCGGAAGTACGTGTTTACTGAATGGTGCTGTCACCGGGGAAATCTGGACTCGTCTGATACCAGTATGTTACAACGTTATTCATGCATTTAGGTTGCCAGAAGCCATTTGTGGAATTCCACTATGGTATAAATCGCTATTCAGCTTCAGCATACACTGACAAACTTGTATTTTATTTCCTCACTTCCACACTTACATAGTCAGATTTATTTAAGGGGGGGATTAGTGAGAGTGTTCCACGGATAGAGTCCGCATAATCAACTACAATTTAGCCATGGTGAGGGTATTTCATAGAAATTCTGAAAAAAAGAGATAGGGTATCAATGGTCAGATACTCGCTATGGGACTAATAGTAAAGGCGGGCGTGAGAGGTCTGAATCGATAGTTATAACACGCGATGTAGCGTACATTAAGATCAGCATGAATTTATTAGCATTAAGTCGAATGCACACATGTAAATACCCAATGCACGAAACATGTACGGTAAAGTAAGGGAAACGTACAAAATGATGTACCAGTTGATTAAGCATGCTTATTTTCAATGACAACACTATGCAAATCTAGGTCAGACGACATCTTACTTATAAATCTAGGTCACAGCGACATCTTACCTAAAATCTGGGTCACAGTGACATTTTACCTAAAATCTAGATCACAACGACATCATACCTAAAATCTAGGTCACATCGACATCGTACCTAAAATTCTTGTTCAAACCGGTGATAAATGTAAAACGACAATAGCATGACACATCAAGGGCAATTAACAAATCCACAACTGCACAGAAATATAGGTAATGTGTCCCTGATGATCGCCGTAACATTATAAATGTATTTTAGGTTCTAATGGATTTTAGATTCTTAAGAACAGGAACATCACGACCATAAGGCTAATACAGCTTAAGATAATCTTCCTATACTTATTATTAATGAAGCAATTATTTCTTCATTTAGCTCAAAGTTAAACCGTCTTGCTATGATGTGATCGTTTATTTGAATATTTTTAAGCATTTCAAACTTTTGTGAAAATCCGCTACATAACCCAATGAAGTTAAGAAATAGTTACATCGATGCTTATAATTAATTTTTCAGACTACTTGATAACACAAAATACGTTTAAACGTACGATTCTATTGATTTTCTAAACGATTATTTTTCTAAATCAATACGCAACGTCAACGTCTCTATTGTGACGTCGTGATTACGTCGGGTTTTTCGCGCCATTATCGGAATTTTTCTTCATAGTATATGAAGAAAAACAAATCTGCCAATTAGAAAATCGGATTTAGTATGAAAACAAATGAAAATTTATTACTATTATGTAATTAAGTGTTTGTATATTTACGTTGTGGTTTTGATAATTTTTTAACCACTGAAAAAACTGTCAGGAATGGTATGGCAGGTATAACCAAAGGCATTTATTTAGATAACCTGGCACTAATTCGTTTGTACATTGAAGGAGTGTCTGTATAAGAATACATCATATGTTTGCCTCCTGGTATAAATACAGTAACTAACACTCTTGAGCTTTTCATCTACTATCTTACACCTAGTTTGTCCAAGTCCACATGTTGTCTGTAAAGTGAGACAACGTTTGGATGTGATTGTTCTAAGACTAGAACTTAACCACCTGTGTTTGTGTGTATAAAACATACCATTAAACTGTATAGTGTACAAGTGGATGTCAATTAAAATGATTACAAAATCTTAGAAAAAACAAGTTTATTCAATAAAGTTAACATGAATTAGATGGTAAGTGTTTTTGCGAAAAGAATGGGTTATCAAAGATAGGTGGTAATCTCGATTGTAAGCGTACTTGTGAACTAGATGATCAAGTAGATGTTTGTATGTAAGGCATGAAGACAGAACCCAGACAAGTAATTACGTCTCTCCTTTCACCCGTCACGTCTCTCTACAGCGTAACCGACTGTTCCTGTCACTGTGGAACAATGCCATTGTGATAGCTAAATATACATATAACACTTGTTATCAAATACACTTGTCAACACGAGTTGGTATGCAGAGAAGTAAGTGTAAAAGTTTGTCTGATATTTATTTCATTGTCTGATTACTTTTGTACCATTTTATTTTATTAAATGTATTAATTTGTATAACCTCAATTGCATTACAGAAACCTCGACAAATGAAACCCTTGAAGCAGACGACACGGAGACAGGACAGTAATTACACAATTGTGTTAAAGAGGCGAGGTTGTGTAAATGCCTACATTAAAACTCCGATGAAAATTTTAAGTTAACACATATAAAACAGGCTCTCAATATACGTTTTTGTAAATCTAATGGTTATCAAAAAAATTGATTTACATAAAAGACTGAATTTCCCCATTGAAAATAAAGATCGGCAGCTGTGTGATTTGAAGGAACTGTTTGATGATTAGATTTTGGTTGTTTATCTTGTATTTGTATTCATTGGTAATATTCAATTTATGATCTTATAGAAATGTTACATATCACGTCCGTGTTTATAGGTTTTGAAGAAATATAAGTTTAATTATTTGTGATAACTACTAGTATTCTCTCAGCTTATTGGTCAACGTAGAATAGTACTCATCAAACTGTTCACATTCAAACATTATTTGGACAATGAAAACCAAATCTCAAAGCAACGTTCCTTTCAATAGGCATTGGAAAGCAAGATGACTGTTGGTAAAAGAAGTTTAACATTACAACCACAACAATACTATTGTTTATTAAAGTGTCATAAACCATATTTACGATTTATAATATATGATACTTGGTCATAAAATAACAAGAATAGTGTGTTAAATACGTACCTGGGTATGATCATTGTAGAGGAGCTGTCTGAAAACAACAGTTTGAATTAAAATCTATTGCATTGACTTTAAGATGTAAAGCAAATTTAATGAAACATTTATTCAGGGCAATAAAAATAGCACACCTTGCGCTTCCCCAAGGGTATGGGGTATCCCTACCAGCGAGGTCCACTCAATATGTTGAGTTTCCCTAGGGTATGGGGTATCCCTACCAGCGAGGTCCACTCAATATGTTGAGTTTCCCTAGGGAATGGGATATCCCTACCAGCGAGGTCCGCTAAATATGTTGAGTTTCCCTAGGTCATGGGGTACCCCTACCAGCGAGGTCCACTCAATATGTTGAGTTTCCCTAAGGTATGGGGTATCCCTACCAGCGAGGTCCTCTAAATATGTTGAGTTTCCCTAGGTCATGGGGTACCCCTACCAGCGAGGTCCACTCAATATGTTGAGTTTCCCTAGGGTATGGGGTATCCCTACCAGTGAGGTCCACTCAATATGTTGAGTTTCCCTAAGGTATGGGGTATCCCTACCAGCGAGGTCCACTCAATATGTTTAGTTTTCCTAGGGTATGGGGTATCCCTACCAGCGAGGTCCACTCAATATATTGAGTTTCCCTAGGGTATGGGGTATCCCTACCAGCGAGGTCCACTCAATATGTTGATTTTCCCTAGGGTATGGGGTATCCCTACCAGCGAGGTCCACTCAATATGTTGAGTTTCCTTAAGGGTATTGGGTATCCCTACCAGAGAGGTCCACTCAATATGTTGAGTTTCCCTAGGGTATGGGGTATCTCTACCAGCGAGGTCCGCTCAATATGTTGAGTTTCCTTAGGGTATGGGGTATCCCTACCAGCGAGGTCCACTCAATATGTTGAGTTTCCTTAGGGTATGGGGTATCCCTACCAGCGAGGTCCACTCAATATGTTGAGTTTCCCTAGGGTATGGGGTATCCCTACCAGCGAGGTCCACTCAATATGTTGACTTTCCCTAGGGTATGGGGTATCCCTACCAGCGAGGTCCACTCAATATGTTGAGTTTCCCTAGGGTATGGGGTATCCCTACCAGCCAGGTCCACTCAATATGTTGAGTTTCCTTAAGGGTATTGGGTAACCCTACCCGCGAGGTCCGCTCAATATGTTGAGTTTCCCTAGGGTATGGGTTATCCCTACCAGCTCAATATGCGTCATCTAGTGTATAGTGGCTAGTGTACTTATATCTCTAAAATATTTTAGTGTGGAATACACTCCTTTATATTTAAGGTATTTTCCTAGTGAGGAAGACACTTTTATTATATTTAAAAGATTTATCCTAGTGTGGAAGACACTTTTATGTATCTAAAAGATTTATCTCTAGTATGGAAGACACACTTTTATATTTAAAAGATTTTCCCCAGATAATATTTAGTAACAACTATACCCACAAGATTAAAGCTGTATTATGACTTTCAGCCGTAATTCCTCTGCTGACATTATAAACTGCAGCATTGATTCACATTAAAAACTACATTACAAATGTAAATAATTACAATGGAATTTATCCTGTACACAATTATGTACATTTGTGGTCGTTCAAGTAATAGAACCACACGTTTGTGTAGCTTCCGATTTCAAAAGCTTGGAGCAGGAATTAAAATTGAAAAGTACTTTTCGTTTTGTCTGACTAATTTTATGTATACATCTGGTATCCAATCTGATCAATCAATGGTCTCTAACTTTGTAATTTTATGTATACATCTGGTATCCAATCTGATCAATCAATGGTCTCTAACTTTGTAATTTTATGTATACATCTGGTATCCAATCTGATCAATCAATGGTCTCTAACTTTGTAATTTTATGTATACATCTGGTATCCAATCTGATCAATCAATGGTCTCTAACTTTGCAATTTTATGTATACATCTGGTATCCAATCTGATCAATCAATGGTCTCTAACTTTGTAATTGTATGTATACATCTGGTATCCAATCTGATCAATCAATGGTCTCTAACTTTGTAATTTTATGTATACATCTGGTATCCAATCTGATCAATCAATGGTCTCTAACTTTGTAATTTTATGTATACATCTGGTATCCAATCTGATCAATCAATGGTCTCTAACTTTGTAATTGTATGTATACATCTGGTATCCAATCTGATCAATCAATGGTCTCTAACTTTGTAATTGTATGTATACATCTGGTAATCCAATCTGATCAATCAATGGTCTCTAACTTTGTAATTGTATGTATACATCTGGTATCCAATCTGATCAATCAATGGTCTCTAACTTTGTAATTGTATGTATACATCTGGTATCCAATCTGATCAATCAATGGTCTCTAACTTTGTAATTGTATGTATACATCTGGTATCCAATCTGATCAATCAATGGTCTCTAACTTTGTAATTGTATGTATACATCTGGTATCCAATCTGATCAATCAATGGTCTCTAACTTTGTAATTGTATGTATACATCTGGTATCCAATCTGATCAATCAATGGTCTCTAACTTTGTAATTGTATGTATACATCTGGTATCCAATCTGATCAATCAATGGTCTCTAACTTTGTAATTGTATGTATACATCTGGTATCCAATCTGATCAATCAATGGTCTCTAACTTTGTAATTGTATGTATACATCTGGTATCCAATCTGATCAATCAATGGTCTCTAACTTTGTAATTTTATGTATACATCTGGTATCCAATCTGATCAATCAATGGTCTCTAACTTTGTAATTGTATGTATACATCGGGTATCCAATCTGATCAATCAATGGTCTCTAACTTTGTAATTGTATGTATACATCTGGTATCCAATCTGATCAACCAATGGTCTCTAACTTTGTAATTGTATGTATACATCTGGTATCCAATCTGATCAATCAATGGTCTCTAACTTTGTAATTGTATGTATACATCTGGTATCCAATCTGATCAATCAATGGTCTCTAACTTTGTAATTTTATGTATACATCTGGTATCCAATCTCATCAATCAATGGTCTCTAACTTTGTAATTGTATGTATACATCTGGTATCCAATCTGATCAATCAATGGTCTCTAACTTTGTAATTGTACGTATACATCTGGTATCCAATCTGATCAATCAATGGTCTCTAACTTTGTAATTTTATGTATACATCTGGTATCCAATCTGATCAATCAATGGTCTCTAACTTTGTAATTGTATGTATACATCTGGTATCCAATCTGATCAATCAATGGTCTCTAACTTTGTAATTGTATGTATACATCTGGTATCCAATCTGATCAACCAATGGTCTCTAACTTTGTAATTGTATGTATACATCTGGTATCCAATCTGATCAATCAATGGTCTCTAACTTTGTAATTGTATGTATACATCTGGTATCCAATCTGATCAATCAATGGTCTCTAACTTTGTAATTGTATGTATACATCTGGTATCCAATCTCATCAATCAATGGTCTCTAACTTTGTAATTGTATGTATACATCTGGTATCCAATCTGATCAATCAATGGTCTCTAACTTTGTAATTGTACGTATACATCTGGTATCCAATCTGATCAATCAATGGTCTCTAACTTTGTAATTGTATGTATACATCTGGTATCCAATCTGATCAATCAATGGTCTCTAACTTTGTAATTGTATGTATACATCTGGTATCCAATCTCATCAATCAATGGTCTCTAACTTTGTAATTGTATGTATACATCTGGTATCCAATCTCATCAATCAATGGTCTCTAACTTAATAAGCTGATGTTTTCATCTTATGTTTAATTGAGAACGTTGAATCTATAGTTTCAAACAAACTCATATCTTTTATCATTTTTAAAGTCCCCCAGGATTGTTTTGAATGACCATTAAAATGGTAGTAAATTATGCAAAATAATAAAACGTTAGTTTCATAAAAAGGACTCAGTTTTAGGCTACAAAAGCCAGAGTGGAATCATTCAACTACTCTTTATAGAACCTACATCAGTTACAAGCACTTTGTGATCATGATCTTTCTCAGATAAGTGTTTGAAAGTGTTTTTAACACTCTAACGAATGATAAAACATAGCGTTTTAATTTGTCCCTGGCGATATTAAAACAGAATGAGTACAAGAAAAACAATGTGAGAACAATGGATCATTTAAGATAACAAAAGGTTGAGTAAATGTCAGTCGTCAGTTAAACTCATAGGTTGTGTTAAGTTGGAATATCTATTTATCGATGAGCATGGGGAACAGTTGCTACTTCATTTGTTGTTAACTCGTAGTATTAGTATTGTAATGGTAAACAACATTTGACTGCATGACATGTAACATATATTTATAAATAAATAAATTCTCGGCTTAGAAAGCTATTGATTGACATGCGTATGTCTATGCGTCTTATATAAAGCCTCCTCAAATACAATTTAACAACATGGATGTATTATTTAGAATACGACGTTTAAATGTTTTAACAAGAGAAGAAAAAACAGAGGGAGATTTACTTGTACATAATCAAATGTAACGCGGTTAATGTCAGTAGTGTGTAGCCAGCGGGGATCGCACCTGTGACCGTAGGATGTCGTTCTACATTCTCCCTCAGCAACCTTTTACAGATTTCAGAACAAAAGTAAACCTTGTACAGTTTCATTACATACGTAGGTGTTATAAGTTGTTGTAACAATCTCAGTTGTCAATAATACACAGATTTGATGGGTTGTCGAACGCTGACACAATCCACATAGACGTATTAAAAATCATAAAACTGTTCACAATGGCAAAGGTTCACACTCTTGTCGAGGAAAGGAGAAAAGAACATGCTATTGTAGCGTGCTGGGGAGTCGTGAAATAGATCGACACAGACAAAAAACAAATATCCAGAAGTATTTCAAATATTTAAAATCATGGCCGCGATGTGATGAAAAAGCAGCAACCTCGTACAAATTGCCTCCCTGCTTTATCAGAACAGCAGGATTGAAATCCTAGAAATCCTAGATACGCACATTGATGAAAGTGTTTGATAACATACGAAATAATGATAACTCATTGGCCTGATTTATCTTTGGTGAAATTACGGCACGTGTTAAGACCGTAGGTGTGAACAAAGAAAGTAGTTAATAACAATGAAAGTAGAGCTTGTTAATAGGCAACTCATCAATACGTCTGCGTAAAGTTGACTTTTTGTAAGCGATAACGGAGGAAGATCTACATTTGCTGAGCATAATAGTTCCATGTTTAGCTATAAGTGCTGGCTAGATTTATGACGTCATGTCTAAATACTACACTTGAGTATTACCTAATTTGTAACGTCATGTCCATATGTTATTCTTGATAAGTACTTCATTTGAAACGTCATATCCAAATATTACACTTGATTAGTACTTCATTTGTAACGCCATGTCAAAATATTACACTCGATGAGTACTTCATTTGTAACGTCATGTCCAAATATTACACTCGATTAGTACTTTATTTGTAACGTCATGTCCAAATATTACACTCGATTAGTACTTCATTTGTAACGTCATGTCCAAATATTACACTCGATAAGTACTTCATTTGTAACGTCATGTCAAAATACTACACTTGATTAGTACTTCATTTGTAACGTCATGTCCAAATATTACACTCGATAAGTACTTCATTTGTAGCGTCATGTCCAAATATTACACTTGATTAGTACTTCATTTGTAACGTCATGTCCAAATATTACACTTAATTAGTACTTCATTTGTAACGTCATGTCCAAATATTACACTCGATAAGTACTTCAATTGTAACGTCATGTCCAAATATTACACTTGATTAGTACTTCATTTGTAACGCCATGTCCAAATATTACACTTGATTAGTACTTCATTTGTAACGTACGTCATGTCCAAATATTACACTTGATTAGTACTTCATTTGTAACGTCATGTCCAACTATTACACTTGATTAGTACTTCATTTGTAACGTCATGTCCAAATATTACACTTGATTAGTACTTCATTTGTAACGTCATGTCCAAATATTACACTTGATTAGTACTTCATTTGTAACGTCATGTCCAAATATTACACTCGATTAGTACTTTATTTGTAACGTCATGTCAAAATACTACACTTGATTAGTACTTCATTTGTAACGTCATGTCCATTTAGTACATCACGTGGTAGAATACTGGATTCTGATTGGCTACACATATGGGTACTATTTACCATTGTGCCCGGGCAAACATATACGTACAAAGATTTTAATAAAAGATAAAACTGATAAACGTCCATGCCAGAGGAAGACTATTTACCTGCACAATAAGATTATGATATTTTTCTAGAAGAAATGTATTGAAAAGAAAATTATTTGAATACGTTTTCATTTTGCATTTTTTTCGTCGGTTGCAAAAACATTTGAATGTTCCTTTCATGAGCATTGCAATTTCAGTTATTTAAATTGCGACCTTGGTTACAAATACTTATCTTATCGCTATGCATTCTGACACTGAGTACACGAGACGGCGATCATATATAATTTCGAATTGTTTGTCAGATAATTACATGAGTAACAGTCTCAAACTATATATAATTTGAACACTATGGTCCTTATTAGTTCGGCAATAGTCATTATGTACGCAAAGTATCCAAGGTTGACGACAGATTTAGTTTGCCCCCCCCCCCCCCCCCCAGTATGTACCCGAGATAAACCGAGTTACTTCAGGCTAGGTCGTTAACCTATACGCTGTCACCAATAAACACTTTTATTTTATTTCAGATTTAATCTTTCGTATTACGGTGTAATCTTATGTAAGATTCCAAGCCCCTTTGGCGTACAGTGTCTCCATCATTCACTAGATTAGTTTACATCACCTATCTTTAAAACACCAGATAATTATTTTTGAAAATCAGCAGCAGAAATTTTCATACAAATATGGTGTTCATTCATGCGTGATAATTTTGACTTAGCATTATAATAGCATTGGCTAATGAGTATGTTCTATTTGAACCTAGCCAGGGCTGTGTCATGTTTTTATCGCACTGCGGAACTTAAACAATACATCATTATCTTCTTTTAAAACATTTGAACACAAATCGTCATTTACAAAGTTTCTTCTCAAACTATATAGGATACTTTGTTCATCGTCATATACGCTTATCAAGAAGAAAAATATTGTTTAAATCTATAACGACAGACATTATACCATTTCTTATTGAAATGAAAATGGTGAAAATAAATTTTCCAAATATCTTCAAAACTAACAAACAAAGTATTAATATAATGAAATCCACCATTCAGGATTTACATTAAAAAAGTTATTTGAACGCTTAGGTTAAAGTTTTGATTTTTCAGACTGAATTATTTCGCCTAAACTATCAAGAAAGAATAAATAATAATAAAGAAAAATAAACATATTTTTTGTGACTTTAAATCTGTATTTCGTATTGGTTAACTACTCAATAACTGAGTGGTAAAAGGCTGATAAACATAACATTAGTCCTAATGCCATCCCCAGCATGATTCTGACATCTATCATTGTAAACGTGGCTTTCTCTGTTTGTGGCCTACAGGAAGGAAATAAGAAGGCAGATGTTCCTTCATAAAACGCTTTGTAACCTGGTTCAACGGTAAATAAATGGAATCATACTAGTACAGGGGACAATGCACTTCTTAAGGTCATATGAGTACAGAAATCGAGGACGATACACTTGTAAAGGTCATGTGAGTACAGAAATCGTGGACGATACACTTGTAAAGGTCATATGAGTACAGAAATCGTGGACGATACACTTGTAAAGGTCATATGAGTACAGAAATTAAGGACGATACACTTGTAAAGGTGACATTAATACAGAAATCGTGGACGATACACTTGTAAAGGTCATGTGAGTACAGAAATCAAGGACGATACACCTGTAAAGGTCATGTGAGTACAGAAATTAAGGACGATACACTTGTAAAGGTGACATTAATACAGAAATCGTGGACGATACACTTGTAAAGGTCATGTGAGTACAGAAATCAAGGACGATACACCTGTAAAGGTCATGTGAGTACAGAAATCAAGGACGATACACTTGTAAAGGTGATATTAATACAGAAATCGTGGACGATACACTTGTAAAGGTCATATTAGTACAGAAATCGTGGACGATACACTTGTAAAGGTCATGTGAGTACAGAAATCGTGGACGATACACTTGTAAAGGTCATGTGAGTACAGAAATCGTGGACGATACACTTGTAAAGGTCATGTGAGTACAGAAATCGTGGACGATACACTTGTAAAGGTGATATTAGTACAGAAATCGTGGACGATACACTTGTAAAGGTCATATGATTACAGCAATTGATGACGATACATTTTTAAAGGTCATATGAGTACAGAAATCGAGGACGATACACTTGTAAAGGTCATATGAATACAGAAATCGTGGGCGATACACTTGTAAAGGTCATATGAATACAGAAATCGTGGACGATACACTTGTAAAGGTCATATGAATACAGAAATTGTGGACGCTATACTTGTAAAGGTCATATGAATACAGAAATTGTGGACGATATATTTGTAAAGGTCATATGAGTACAGAAATCGTGGACGATACACTTGTAAAGGTCATGTGAGTACAGAAATTATGGACGCTATACTTGTAAAGGTCATGTGGGAACAGTAATCGAGGACGATAATTAGTCAGACATATATATAGTTGTTCGTGTCGTCGAGATCTAGTACGTCCCTATAATATTTGACTGATGTCACCAACATTAGTCCCGGTTGCCCGGTTGCTGAAAATTTGACCACCACTATAAAATTAGACTGAGGTCATCGCTTAAATTGGGCCATTGCAGTAATATTAGACTGAGGCCACCCCAATTTGATTCAGCTGCTGAAAATTAGACTCGTCACTGAAAATTAAACCACCACTACAAAATTAGGCTGAGGTCATCAAAATAAGAAATTAAGTGTCGATAACACTGGGCATTGATTAAGCACCGCGAGAAGTTGAAATCCCCGTCGGTCGGTGACGAGTGCAGTCAGGGTTAGCATTGACCTTCACATTATTTGGATCGAGTTCAAGGCTGATAACCATTGTGACGATATTTGTATTGACCCTGGGCGATCATTAACAGATACGATTCGTTAAAACTGCTTAAGCAATACTATAAGGCTCTTTTATATATGGATATGAAGGATAGTGATATTCTACCCGAGGGTCACAAAATCTGCATAACCCATGGCTTGTCGATGATTTTAAAACAATCAAATCAAACAATTTGTAATACCGAGGGTAGAATATCCTTATCGTTCCGTTCAATATACGAAAGAGTATTTTTCTCTCATACCTCGACGTTACTTGGGAATTTTGTAGTTACGATATCCAGCCATTTTTAAATTAGTTCGAGAAAAACACGACTGCAAGTTGATTCGTTATATAAGAAAATTGCCTTATATTTTCAACGCAAATCCTACCTATAGTTTTATAGTAAAACCAGCCTAGTTTTTAAAATAAAAATTAAAAAAAAAAATTACCCAGGAAATAGTCATTTTGTTGACGTGATGTCACAAAGCTGTAGCCATGTAATACAGCCTCCTGGTGCATGGATGTATTGCACGAGGGCAAGCAGTATTACACCCGTAGGTATGAGGAATAATTGACTTGTAGTGGCTTTTTATCGGACTTATTTCAAAATGGCAGAATATCACAGCTGCTGTAAAACTTCAATAAAACGTCGAGGTACATTTCATGTATGTGAGAAAAATACTTTTTTTTATATGTGCAAGCCTGAGATTCTACATCTTGTGACTCTCGAGAAAAATATCCATATCCTTCATATTCACCTATGAGAGAGTCTTTTATAATAACTCTACCCACGAATAACCCTCATTAATGAGTTGTTTGTTACAAGTACAAGGAAGTTTCAAAGCATTTTTATACAGAAGCCCTTTTATAATTTCAGGACATGCGAGCCACGCACAAGAGCTAATTGGTTTCCGTTTGGTATCCACATGATCCTTTTAATATGATATAGAAAGCTAATCTTTAAGAACGGGAATTTATCGAATAACATGAAATATGCAAATAATGAAAACCAGGAACATGATAAGCACTAACTACATTTGAGGTTTGTGAATAGTTTTAATCTCCTTGTAATTTTATAGGCTCGGTTATAGTGAAATTTTCAAGAAGAAACGTGTTAGTTTAGACGAGTAATAATAGTAAGGTACTCTTCAGGGACGTGTTTGTGGTCCCTTATAAAGGTTTGTTTGAATATCTTTAACCAACAGTCAAATTGCGAAAATTCATTTTGGCTGGTAACTCCATTTTGGTATTGTAAGTAATGCTGATGATTTGAGCGGCACTATCTTTGAAAACACCTGGTGTGGGAGCTTTGTATTAGATCTTCTATGACAAACATCTGGTATGGGAGCTTTGTTTTAGGTCTGCTATAACAACACCTGGTGTGGGAGCTTTGTTTTAGGTCTTCTATGACAACACCTGGTGTGGGAGCTTTGTATTAGGTCTGCTATAACAACACCTGGTGTGGGAGCTTTGTTTTAGGTCTTCTATGACAACACCTGGTGTGGGAGCTTTGTATTAGGTCTTCTATGACAACACCTGGTGTGGGAGCTTTGTTTTAGGTCTGCTATAACAACACCTGGTGTGGGAGCTTTGTTTTAGGTCTTCTATGACAACACCTGGTGTGGGAGCTTTGTTTTAGGTCTTCTATGAAGCACCTGGTGAGGGAGCTTTGTATTAGGTCTTCTATGACAACACCTGGTGTGGGAGCTTTGTATTAGGTCTTCTATGACAACACCTGGTGTGGGAGCTTTGTTTTAGGTCTTCTATGAAAACACCTGGTGTGGGAGCTTTGTTTTAGGTCTTCTATGACAACATCTGGTGTGGGAGCTTTGTATTAGGTCTTCTATAACAACACCTGGTGTGGGAGCTTTGTTTTAGGTCTTCTATGAAGCACCTGGTGAGGGAGCTTTGTATTAGGTCTTCTATGACAACACCTGGTGTGGGAGCTTTGTTTTAGGTCTTCTATGACAACACCTGGTGTGGGAGCTTTGTATTAGGTCTTCTATAACAACACCTGGTGTAGGAGCTTTGTTTTAGGTCTTCTATGACAACACCTGGTGTGGGAGCTTTGTTTTAGGTCTTCTATAACAACACCTGGTGTAGGAGCTTTGTATTAGGTCTTCTATGAAAACACCTGGTGTGGGAGTTTTGTTTTAGGTCTTCTATGACAACACCTGGTGTAGGAGCTTTGTATTAGGTCTTCTATAACAACACCTGGTGTAGGAGCTTTGTATTACGTCTTCTATGAAAACACCTGGTGTGGGAGCTTTGTTTTAGGTCTTCTATGAAAACACCTGGTGTGGGAGCTTTGTTTTAGGTCTTCTATGACAACATCTGGTGTGGGAGCTTTGTATTAGGTCTTCTATGACAACACCTGGTGTGGGAGCTTTGTATTAGGTCTTCTATGACAACTCCTGGTGTGGGAGCTTTGTTTTAGGTCTTCTATAACAACACCTGGTGTAGGAGCTTTGTTTTAGGTCTTCTATGAAAACACCTGGTGTGGGAGCTTTGTTTTAGGTCTTCTATGACAACATCTGGTGTAGGAGCTTTGTATTAGATCTTCTATGACATCACCTGGTGTGCGAGCTTTGTATTACGTCTTCTATGAAAACACCTGGTGTGGGAGCTTTGTTTTAGGTCTTCTATGAAGCACCTGGTGAGGGAGCTTTGTTTTAGGTCTTCTATGACAACATCTGGTGTAGGAGCTTTGTATTAGGTCTTCTATGAAAACACCTGGTGTGGGAGCTTTGTTTTAGATCTTCTATGACAACCAGTTTGGTTTGTCAAATGTATTTGTTTAGGGTTTTGTGTGCTCATTCGTTTGAAATTCGTTTGGCCATGATACAATGTCGCCCTTACGCAAGGACGCTACAGATGGCGTCATGACAAGGTGCTAAGGGAACTGGCTGATATACTGGAGAGGGAGAGGATTAAGAAGCGGAAGCCCGCTAAGGGTTGTACATTCATCAACTTTGTACGAGGCGGGGAGAGAGGACACACTTCTTCAACTGTTCACCAGGGGGGTATCATTGACGGCGCACAGAACTGGGAGATGAGGGTCGATCTAGACAGGAGACTGTTATTCCCCGACATCATCCAGACCAATCTGCGTCCAGATATCCTCTTATGGTCAACGCAGGGAAAGAAGATGGTCATGGTGGAATTGACAGTTCCATGGGAAGAAAGATGTGAGGAGGCATTCGAGCGCAAGAAGGGGAAGTATGTAGAATTGGCAGGAGACATCAGGGCCCTAGGGTGGAGTGTTTGGGTCTTCCCAGTGGAGATCAGATGCAGAGGATTTCCTGCACATTCAACATGGAGAATGTTTGCAGCACTGGGTGTGAAGGGCAGAGACAGGAGACCAGCAGTGGACCGAATGTCAAGAACAGCAGAGAAGTCGTCCAGCTGGCTGTGGTGGAGACGACAAGACATGAGCTGGAGGCTATCCACAGACTGGCAGTGATTTGGCCAATCACTGTCGACTCGCCATCTTGAGGACGTTCCAGGTTAGGAGTCGAAACGTTCAGGGAGAGATGGATCTGGCTGATGACATCTGTGGAGCTGCAATCCAGGGATTGTATTTAGGTAATATTTTAAGTCTTTTATATAGCATAGTACCGAATGTTTGTATGGTTTCCTTATCTCAGGTCTTCAGTAATATAATCGTTGTTTTATGCCCCTCCACACATATCAAGAACAACTCAACACTAAATGAAATTGAAATGGCCACCCCAAAAAGGGTGACATTTAAATTTATTGTTAATGATCCACCATGTGGATTAAAACAAGAAATGACGATTATCAATACAAAATCAAAATCACTACAACTAAAGAATAAAATTTTATCAAAATTATGTTAGCCTAAGTGGGGTTGACCCAAAAACCGCAGGGTGGGTTAAGGGTGGGTTGAAAACTTTTCCAATATTCTAGTGCTTGAAAGGAAAATCAAAGATGGCTGCTGATCGAGAATAGGGATGCGTACCCTCAGGCCACACTACCCAATCAAAAGCCTGCATTATCATTCCGTCATCAGCAGCCAATCAGAAAAGATATTGATTCTATTAAAGATTCCTTGTCCAAAATATAAGACAGTATATATCATAGTTTAAAGAGTCAAACTTCAATAATTTTTTGAAATCCAAATTAGACATTCTAAAATAATTACAAAACATAATGATATAGCTTGATATGAGTTACAAGCATAAAATAAGCTAATTTCTTAGCTAGCATTTATATTTATGACAGTTATCATTTGTACAAGCACATTCATCACTTTCTCCCTTCCCGGATACGTACAAAGATTTTGATAGAAATAAAACTGATATAGGTCCATGTCGGAGTAAGATCAGTTACCTGTACAATAGAACGGATGAACAAATTCCACATAATGATTATGATATTGTTCTAGTAGGAATGTATTGAAATAACTAAGAAAGTATTCAGTCTTTATTAGTGTAGTCGTTGCAAAAACATTTGCATGTTCCTTTTATGAGCATTACGATTTCATAAATCGGCGACCATTGTCACGCATCCTGATCTCATTGCTATGAATTCTGACACTGAACACACGAGACGGCGATCATCTGTTATTATAAATAACTATTCCGTGGGCTCCATTTGCGGATTCGTACCATTTGTACTAAATTGATTCGGTACCGCCAATTGGAACGCGTTTGGATTTTTCCATGATGGCGGCACCCATATGAAAGATACGCTTCGAATATAAAAGCCATGAATTTTCGTTGTTAACTATAAAATAGATATAGAAATAATATCTAAATAGTTTCGGAATACATTGAAATAAATAATCCATGTAATTTTATCATAAATAATCTCTGTCTTGTTTTTAAAAAAGAAAACATTTCGATTACAAATGAAAAATCTCGAGTCCGCCATTTCGGAACCAAGTGGTACGCTTCTGAAAACGAACCACTTGTACCGGTACAGTTCTGCTGGTACGGCGCGTTCCATTTGAGAAACAACATCTTTGTATCGATACAACTGGTACGGATCTGCTCTACATAATTTGAATATTGTGGTCCTGATTACTTCGACAATAGTCATTATGTAAGTGAAGTATCCAAGGCTGAAGACAGAGACGTAACGCGCGATGTTGGTGACATATTGCGTAACACATAATGACGTCGTTTTGACGGTGCTTTTCTGACGAGTTATTATCATAATGCTGATTTTACCGTTATCCAATATATACATGTACCACTAACAAAAGAATGATACACTATTATAAATAACGAACATTTACAGGCTAGACTATGCGTATAGGAGTGAATTTTACTTCCTCATGACTATGTTCACTATTTTTATTGAGGCTTACTGGAACTTACGGAGCCGCGATGGCCGAGTGGTTAAAATAATGTACGACAGCCAATGAAATCTCTGGGAAGTTGCCTCGATTGGTTAGACTCCATGTGGTGTAGCGCAAACAATGTTGACTTCAAAGAAATCTACTGATTTGACTTGGTCACACTTTTGTACCAAAGATTTGTTAGCATACACTTGGAGATAAAAGGTTTCAAACATGTTTTTAAATTCAATCAGTACCATACAATTGTATAACCAACGAAAGACAACAACACTATATCTTGATACATTGTAGCTTCGTAAAACGTTCCCTGGAACATACACGGTTATAGCTGAATATATAAGCTCAAAAAATATGTTTGTTTAGGGTTACATTGGCAAAAAATAGGGTCGGTAGGTAGCGATTTTTTTTTATATATATTCATATATTTTTTTTTGTCAAGTTCAGATGCAATAGCGAGCTGTTTACTAAACAGATATATAGCTCCTATTTATCAATAAAATGATCAAACATTTAAGTGTCTTTTACTCTTGACTCTTTATTTAACAATGAATAATTGGAGATTTGACTAAGAAAGAAGGTATTAACAGATTAGATTGGCCTAGCGTAAAACTATTAATAGGAGTATCCTTTTAGGTACAAAAAATTAGGGTCGGGGGTAAAAAAATAAGGTCGGTCGGGTAACCCTAAACAGACATTTTTTGTCTGATGTAGATGTTTCATCCGGAAGCAGACATCCCACGTCTAATTGTTAGTTGCTTGAATTGTAATGTTTAAAAGTATGCTTATGTAGATTTCTATTCAAACCTATGATAAGTTGTGTCTAAAAACACTCTATTGTAGTTCAAGAAAGCATAATTTGACGTTTGGAATATACATGTACATGTATAAAGTAACGACTCTCTAGCTCATGTGATTTCAAATAAAATAGTATCATTAAGTTAAGATACCAAATACCAAATTTCCACTCACTTTAACCTAAGACTATGGCTATGTACATGTAGGTCATGGCTATATACGTAAATGTAATGCTGTTTTTATTTTACAGTTTTGTATGCCAAATTTTTGCGGTATTAATGATTGAAATTGCGTACGCTTTTGAATGTGCAACTATTCGCTATTCCCGAGCCGATAAACGCGCATACGACTGGTTGAAACTATTCACGTGATTTGTGGTTTGAACGATACGCAAGGCAATTCCGGACGCTTGAACGCATTTCACTGAATGACAACGCATATGTCTTCTACAAATCTAATAGTCTTGCTTCAAATGTTAAGTAATTGTCTTTATGAAACCCAGTTTTAGCTAGGCCTAGACCTATAGATGTAATTCGACATGTTTCAAACTGACGTTACGTAACGCGTCGTCGTGACGTTTGGTCTTACGTCGTTATATAAGTGGACAATTTACGGAATTTTATTGATCGCAGAATCAAAATAAAAAGTGTTATAAAATTTTCAGTTATGACACATTGCGAATATGATTTTATATCGATATTCAATATTTCCTAATATGCTTATGAATGTCACTAAAATCGCTAGATTTTCAAAAAGTAATAGAAAATCACTGGGTGGACAAATTACGGAATTTTTTTATTTTCTGTGTTTTAAGTGAAAGCATCCTTATAACAGGGCTATATCATATGTATGATAAATTCAATAAAAACACATTTCGTATATTATTTCAAATACTTGAAATAACTTACAGTTTTCTCTCAATATTGCTATGAAATTGAGCATCGTTTTCTCTGGGTTAAACGTTACATTTTGGCAAAGGCGAATAATGACGGTTTTACAACATCGTACATCATCTAACACCATTGAAAGATCATGAATGTCATTTGACATATAATAACGCATCTTTGAATCATGTTCATTTATTTTTGCGTATGTTTAGTGCGATTTTAGATCATTTTTAGAAACGAACACTCCGGTAAATGTTACGCGTTACATGCCGTTATCTTGGTGTTTTGGAAAAATTAAACGCGATTAAAATGTTTTTATGATTCGCTTTTCCGAATTTATTACCAATAAAATCAAAGTACATTAAAAACCGTTTTCAGTGATATATAATACGATGCAGGTATATGAAAAGAAAGAAAGCCACAACGCTTTAAGTAGAGCATATATGTATTTTGAGACGACGTCACCAATATCGCGCGCTACGTCAGTCTAGTTAGTTTGGGTTTTCCCCAGTATTTCCGCCGCCATTCCTTAATCGTGTTGTGGAGTGTAATAGGATAGCTTACGTAAATGTACCCGAAATAAACCGAATAACAACAGGCTAGGGCGTTAACCTGCACTCTGTCACTAATTATATTTCAGATTCAATCTATCGTTTTACTGTGTAATCTTATTTAAGATTCCAAGCCCCTTTGGCGCACAGTGTCTCGATCATTCACTAAATTAGTTTTTCAAAACACCGGATAATTATTTTTGAAAATTAGCAGTAGAAATTGCCATAGAAATATGGTTTCAAGAATGCCTGATAATTTTGACTTAGCATTATAATAGCATTTGCTAATGAGTATGTTCTATTTGAACCTAGCCAGGGTTACATACTTCAGTCGGTGATGTAGCTGTGTCATGACTTTATCGTACAATGAACTTCAAGAATATATCATTATCTTTTCAAACATACATTGTACATGATGTATTTTAACATAATTCGACTGCTTCAGGGTTTCTTGTCAAACTATAGAAGCGTATTTGTTTATCGTGATACAAGCTTATCAGAATTATAATGTTTTGAATGACAACATTCATTATTGTGAAATGTCAGTAGTGTGGCGCGAGTTTATTCCGATAATTCACGCTCTATTATATCAGTCATCTTTAGCACAGTACCAAATGCGTGTTTGCGTATTCTTAGTCCAGTTTACATCTAGTGTGCCACTTCCTGTCTAGACCCATGGCTAGGAAATGGTTTCCTAATCTCAGGTCTTCACTTCGATAATTGTTACTTTGTGTGATGACAGTTATTATTTGTACAAGCTCACTCATCACTTCCCCGATACGTACATGGACTTTAATATACAAATACATTGTAAGACTTAGAAATAGGTCCATGTCGGAGTAAGATTATTTACCTGTACAATAATTATGATATTGATCAAATAGTAATTTCTTGGTAAGTTTTCATTCTGAATTTCTTTTCGTCGGTTACAAAAACATTTGTATGCTCCTTTTATGAGCATTGCGATTTCAGAAATTCTGACACTGCATACACGAGACGGCGATTATCTATAATTTCAAATGACAGTTGTTTGTCAGATAATTACCGGAGAAACAGACTCAGACTATATATAATTTGAATATTGTGGTCCCTATCAATTCGTAAATAGTCATTATGTACGAGTAAAGTATCCAAGGTTGTCGACAGAACCTTAATATGATCTTCTCCTTTCTGGAGATGTCTACACCATACACCAATTTTTATCCTTAGTATTGACGTAATAATTAATATTTACTCAAATATTGACATATATTGACTCAATTATAGAAGCTTATTAAGAGTTCTTTATCCTAAGCAGTTTACATGTAAAACGACAAAATCTATTACTTTGATATAGATTTCAGTTGTGTGAGTCAAACAAAAAGATACTGACAGTAATTCGGCTAAATTTTGAAATCCAAAAATGGGCGGACAACTCCAGAAGATAAAGATATTAAAAGAGATATTCTGAAAAAAAGTAAGTTATGATACCATTGAGTCGACTATTACCTGGACAAACATCAGTATGTTTTATTATTTTGTTACATTCTCTCTATGGTTTGCCAAAACAGCAGGTTGTTTGGTATCGAAAAAGCATTATATAACACTTTTAAAAATTTCCGAAAATGTCTCTTATTTATTTTAGGAAAGATGATGCATTGTGAATTTTTCACAATAAATTGAACAATTATTTGTGGTGAGTGATGTATGTTATTATTTAACCGATATCTGTACACCCGTATATGATACATTAGAGATATACTGTATACTGGTTATATAACTACATCATTATAATTAACTTACCGGTGATAACCAGCAGATGGACAATTAACTGTTGTTCCTATGTCATTATGAGTTAAGTTTTAAAGAAATTTGAAAATAATATATTTGCACTGTTAGCTCATAACTCAATAACTTTTAACATTAATTTGACAGAAGCATGTTTAATAGCAATTCAGCTGACCAGCTGTAACATTCCAATTAAACACACTTTATTAATGTCATGAGGGCTTTGTTTGTAAAAAGAAATAAAAAAAACAATCGCAACCTTTTCTCTGCTGTCTCGTTCTGTTGAATATTACCCTTGCAATAAAAAGACAAAGAAATTTATGCCTTCTTTATTTCTCTCTGTTGACTGATAGTAGGGAAGTTGATGAAGGCTATAACATTGTGAAATAAGATATATTCCCCGTTTACGGGTAGGACGAGCTGTCGACTGGCGTTAAAGAGACAATACCGGGGTAAGATCATTTAAAAAGACATTGTTTGAGACGATATCTCCTGGAAAAATGTATATCCCCTAATACACATAACAATCCTAAATCTTATTCTAACAGTCTTAATAGATGTCTATTGACAATGATCTGGTGTCCTGGTACATATAACCTGTGTGTCAAGGTTAAACAGGTCAGACTCAGGTCACCTTAATGTAGTAACGTTACACCAATCACAGCCATATACTGGACTATTCTAGACCAACCTGGACATAATATGTTATTATTTACTTTACATGTCTTAGTATAACAAATTCATGGCTTCCTTTAATAGATCTAGATGCTAGTTTTGGCTAAGTAAGAACATTTTTACTGGCATGACCGCGATGAGATGACCATTTAGAGGGCTTCATATTAACGATACCATCCAATAGTACAGATGACACAGGGTGTTATATAGTTACACAACAAGTGGTTGTTGGATATGGAATTTATTTCACACGAGTGAGTTTTTTTTAAATTCCAGAAGACACAAGCTTTAAAGAGCGTCTTTTATAAATTCAAAAATAACTCATAAGAGTGAAATAAATTCCATATCCAATAACACCAGATTTAATCATCTACAATAAGACCGGGATAAGATAATATTATTTACTGACATATGAGATGTAATCATAAGCAAATAGGCACTCATTTCTATTCAAAATCTTAATTCTATAAAGAATTTATTAATAACACGACGTATTGTGGTAGAAAGAGATTTAGAATGCTCCCGTAATATGCACCATGCTTCTATGAATCGTGGTGCTGTGGGATCAAGCGACAATTGTTTAGATACATTATGCTACATACTTAAGATTTAAAATGATATGAAACCTTCAATAGAGCCAAACACAAGATTACCTGACTACCTGACTATGCCGATTTCTAGGCTTTGTCTCACCTGCTAATGCCACTGTTCTGTCGTCGTACAGTATTTACATCTGAATTTTGATATAGTACCAAAAATAATGTTGGAACATATTTATTTTATAACAAAACGATACGGGTTTTTTTTTTATAAAAAGTCTGTTGCAAATAATGATGGATATTTGTTTAAAAGCTTATACGCGATGTCGATGTCGACCATACATATCTTTTAATACTAGTTCCCCGCATAGCAATGTGTATTTCTTTGAGAAAATGGATTACGTGATAAAGTACTTATGCACCAAATGTATAGTTGATGTTCTTGCCAAGCGCCGCACTTTATATCAAAAAGAGGTTTGAAGACAGATGCAGCAGACAATATCAAGTTTCCCATGTAGTCTCTTCACAGGGGTCGAACTGCCACTGTAGGAATACTGGAAATAGCCATCGCCGAACCAAAAGATTAAACCTGAGGCGTGTATGTACTGATATTTGGAGGTTACATGTAATGATTATAAAGATTTCTACCACAACAGGGGGTGTTATTCAACTCTCAGGACATTGAATAAACACTGAAGCTGTTGATTAACAATTTGTTTATACCACACGTGGTATTTGTTTATACCACACGTGGTATAAACTCTGTACGCATTCTGATTGGCTGACACGGTGAACTTTGACCGAACTACTTCTTTCCCAGTGTCACGTCATCATTGTCAACGTCATCAATAATCAAATGACGTCATTCTATGTTGTGATTTCTGCTTGACGTCCAAAACTGCTGTTGGAAAGCGTATGCGCCGTGGTCATTGTGTCAAAATACGTGACGTTTTCATACATGTTAAATTGACCTTTAGTACTAATTATACATCTTGCCGGACAAGAATTTTACTGATGAGTTTCGTACATGTAGTTTTAACGTGTATGAAACAAACTTGATCTTGACGGTAATGGCTTGATGATTATCTGGCGGGAAATAGACGATGCCGTGTCGTGCGAATGCTTTTATATGCATACATGTAGTCCGACATTGAGTTTTATTTTCTGGAAGCAATTTTGAAGATTTGAACTCAATAAGGCGTTAAATGAGTATTAATTGACCCTAAAGATGTTCCCAATTAGAAGAATTTGATATCGACGGATTTTTAATCAAACGATGACTTTTGAATACTAATTAGAGTCTTTTTGCTGATGAAAATATTACTACACCTTATTTGCATATTTCGGTAAATACACGTTACCGTATCCCTGCCGTATTTCTATCTGCTAAAACCGAATATTATTGTGGTAGAAACAGGTCACACTACTCGTGGTTGTTGAATATTGAATTTATTCCACACTCGTAAGTTATTTTTTAAAAGTTACAAAAGACACTCGCTAAAGCTCGTGTCTTTTGTAACTTTAAAAAAATAACTCACTCGTGTGGAATAAATTCAATATTCAACAACCACCCATTGTGTAACCTCTATTAATACAACTGCAGAAATTAATAAAAACATTAGTCATTAGTCATTGAGCTTGTCGTTAATTGTTCCAATTGATATAGAATGATAAATATTGGTATCCTGTCCTTAAACTCACATAAGCTGTCACTAATCACCATCACTTTCATTCCTGCTTCCAAAATTGATGCATATCTAATAATAAATCCAAAGAGTTTTGAAACGTTTCAAAACTATTGACAATAATAAAATAGAACACATGAAGGAACATTCAAACGTAATTGGTATGAAGTTAATGCAAGGATTGTGTACAATCGTGACTTTCAATAGCAACCTATTAGGATTTGTTGCCGAAATATCTGTCAACATACAGTGAAACTACTTTTTATTATCTTTGAATACCTGTTTTAAATGAAGAAAAGATTTATTAAAGTGAACATAAGTTTTTTAGATTAAGGTCCAGGCGCGGATTCAAGGGGGGGCGGACCCGGCGTACGCCCCCCCTAAAATAGGAGAGAGAGAAAAAGAAAAAGGAAAAAGAAGGGAAAAAGAAAGAGGGGATGGAAGGAAAAGAAGGAAGAAAGAAAAAAAAAGAGGGAGAAAGGGAAAAAATTAAGGAATTAGATAAAGAGTGAGAATTAGACAGAAAGCTCCATTTCCTACCATTACCGTTTGATGTTATCATTTTAAAATCTAAATGTATTCGACTTTGTGGTACATACATGCATGAACATACTTGTATCCAGGCACAATGGAATAATTATATATTTTTTTTCGTGTAAGTTTAGGTTTTATCTCCATCGCTTAAAAGGTACAATGTAAATCCCTTCAAGTATTTACTTTTTCCAAAAAAAAAACCCCGATAAAATCCCAATATATTAGATAATTTATTGTCATTAATATTCAATATTGACAGGTTATATCTCGATATCCTTAGCAATAAAAGAAAAGGGGGAGGGGTGGGTGGAAGGAATTGTAGCTGGCCATGAGTCTTCGCTGGTTGACTATATGTCATGCCCTTCGTTTTCCAGGTTGTAAATGATATATTACACATTTTTGAATAAGCATTAAAGTCCTGTATTAAATCCGACTATCAATTCACAAATGTGTGCGTACTTTCAAAACGCCAGTTACAAGATCACTACTGACGCCGAATGCTTCTAGAAGCCTTTTATTTGTCCTAAGAAAATGTGTGTAAAGAAAAAAGTGGAATGCGACAGAAAATGAGAGCCTCTAGGGTCTGGGTGTACTCCATGGCCAGATGCCTTCCTTTTTTGTTTCAACAAAAACATATTTTTTTATAACGATAATGTTATAAGATAGGCAAACGATGTTAAAAAATTAATGCACATGACAAAAGGCTCCCTATTAGAAAACAGGATGATAGCAATAGTTCCTGGCACCGTATGGCCATAGACAAGACCAATTATAAAGATCTTATAAAGATTGTGTAAGTTAGGGAAAATGAATTATCTAATCTGACAGATAATGTATAGAAATAAAAGCTTATATCGTTAAAAAGTTCACATACACTTTCATTAGTCCTATAAAAACCTTCAATAGGCGACCCCTAGCTGCAATATTGTAGCTCAAAAGACTTTTAGACTGAAAATTGTGTCTTTTTTAGAGCTACAATTGTTCCCTATTACTTCAAAACCTTCAAAAAAGTATGAAAAACTGTGCCCGAGTGATTTTCGGAGGCAGTGCTCCACTACGATACATATAGGGACCAATTCGTACCCGGCCTAAAGGCATAGTAGGCCGGGTACGTATATTCGTTCTAGGCGGCCCCCAGACCCCCATCCCTTTCTTTGCTTCGTGCCTCTATGAATAGATATTCAGATTTTAGGCAGTGCAATTCTGTAACTTTATATTCAAAATATGACATTAGACGTCAAAAATAATAAACGAACATTTTTACATGGCTTCAATTATTTTTTGGAAAAAGTGTACATTTGTTTGAGGGCTTCTGGGGGCCTAGGCGGCCCCCACCCAGACCCCCGCCCTTCTTCGCTTAAGTCCATATAAATATTAAGATTTTGATATTGCAATTCTGTAAGTAAAAAAAAAAATAAATCAAAACTTCAAATAAAAAATATGACACTTGACACGAAAACCATAAATAAACATCCATAAATGGCTTCAATTATTTTCTGGAAAATGTGTTCATGAAATCCTCACAATGCAGGATTTTGCACCATTTATTCGAGAGCTTCTGGGGGCCTAGGCGGCCCCCAGACCCCTCGCCTGATTTGCTTTGTCCCACGCCCCCTCTAACCTCAAAACCTAAATCCGCCCCTGAGGTCTACGTGTAAATTAAATTAATGTATATATTAAGCAGGAAAACATAACTCAAGGCATGATAACGGCATTGCTTCGATCCATTTGTATAATTTATATAAATTAGCGTTGTTAATGGAATATGTTCAGTTTTATCATAAGTTGGTCTTAGAATACATTAATTATATCTGTTTTATATCCATCTCCTTATCACCTCTTTACTCCCTTTATCACAATTCACTGTCTTCAACAAACAACATTTCTAGCTTTGGCAATCGCTATTTCCGGAATTCATACAGTGTAGTTCGACCCCTTTGCTCTTTGCATCGTACACAGACTGAAATGTAATGTTTTATAAGGTAATGTATCGTTGTGATGTATTGATGTACAGCTCCCGTAAATGTTCCACACTGTTTTGGACTGCTCTATCGGCTGGAGATTTGATGTACACTTCAAAATATTCATACTTTTAAAAATGGTTACCGCGTAATTGCGCTTGAATATGTTCTCAGCACACATATTTCATTTTTTGTGTGCATTAGAAGTAGTTAGTAATTAATTTCTCCTTAACATTTTGTAATTATCATGGGTGTATGAGCGTGAACTAATTCAAGGGTTTCACGAAACTATATGCAAATATCGAAGAAACAGCATGAACAAACAGTAACCTTTGAAAACCATTCAAATTGACTGTATGTGCTTTCATCAATAGCCTACCATACAATGATTTAATGCCATTGATATTAACAACAATTCCACATTTGTATGCCCTATTACTTCTCGATAAAATAGGCAATCTTCTTCTGCTGGCATATAATCAGAAATGTCAAACTTCGCTTTAGGAAGGAAAGTGCAAGGAGTGTTTATTGGAATTCGATGGTAATTATAGCACAATAAACGAATTGGGATACGTAATTGGTCATCAAAATGACAATATTGTTGGATACTGCTTAATTTCAGCAAATGTGTTGACAATCTTGCATTAGACGAATTTTGACGCTGTATAACGGCTAGTTTAATTTTACTTTTTATGCAGCAGCAATATAATTTTATAGAAACCTAAATCTGTAATTTAGAAAGCATATTATTTTTCCAGAAATAATAAATAACATTAATTTATTTGTATTCTTTAGAAATGATATATTGCATATTGTACAATATATTGTAATATATATATTGTATTCTGGGATCTTCAATCAAACCATTAACATAACTCGGAAACCAAAAAAAAAAAAAAAAAAAATACAGAGGAATCTATACACGATACCTCGTAAACAGGTTGTCCAGCTACCCACAGCGTATCGTACGTTAGACAATTAATTTATTTAAAATACTGTATCTTTTCCTCTAATAATTGACATCTGAATGCGCTGTTGGTGGAAATCTATTTATTGTTTTTAAACCGCGATGATTATGTGTGTTAAAGGGAATGTGTCGGACACTCGTTAGACGTTACGAAATATTAAAGATTACATAGTGTAAGTTAAATGGGAAAGATCATATAGTGTAACTTAAATGGGAAAGATTACATAGTGTAAGTTAAATGGGAAAGATTACATAGTTTAAGTTAAATGGGAAAGATTACATAGTGTAAGTTAAATGGGACAGATTACACAGTGTAAGTTAAATGGGAAAGATTACATAGTGTAAGTTAAATGGGAAATATTACAGAGTGTAAGTTAAATGGGAAAGACACATAGTGTAAGTTGATGGGAAAGATTACATACTGTAAGTTAAATAGGAAAGATTACATAGTGTAAGTTAAATGGGAAAGATTACATAGTGTAAGTTAAATAGGAAAGATTACATAGTGTAAGTTTAATGGGAAAGATTACACAATGTAAATTAAATGGGAAATATTACATAGTGTAAGTTGAATGGGAAAGATTACATAGTGTAAGTTGAATGGGAAAGATTACATTGTGTAAGTTAAATAGGAAAGATAACATAGTGTAAGTTGAATGGGAAAGATTACATAGTGTGAGTTAAATGGAAGATATTACATAATGTAAGTGAAATGGGAAAGATTACATTGTGTAAGTTGAATGGGAAAGATTACACACCGTAAGTTAAACGGGAAAGATTACATAGTGTAAGTTAAATGGGAAAGATTACAAAGTGTAAGTTAAATGGGAAAGATTACATTGTGTAAGTTGAATGGGAAAGATTACGCACTGTAAGTTAAATGGGAAAGATTACATAGTGTAAGTTAAATGGGAAAGATTACATAGTGTAAGTTAAATGGGAAAGATTACATAGTGTAAGTTAAATGGGAAAGATAACATAGTGTAAGTTAAATGGGAAAGATAACATAGTGTAAGTTAAATGGGAAAGATTACATAGTGTAAGTTAAATGGGAAAGATTACATAGTGTAAGTTAAATGGGAAAGATTACATAGTGTAAGTTAAATGGGAAAGATTACATTGTGTAAGTTGAATGGGAAAGATTACATGTGTAAGTTAAATGGGAAAGATTACATAGTGTAAGTTAAATGGGAAAGATTACATAGTGTAAGTTAAATGGGAAAGATTACATAGTGTAAGTTAAATGGGAAAGATTACATAGTGTAAGTTAAATGGGAAAGATTACATAGTGTAAGTTAAATGGGAAAGATTACATAGTGTAAGTTAAATGGGAAAGATTACATAGTGTAAGTTAAATGGGAAAGATTACATAGTGTAAGGTAAAGTTAAATGGGAAAGATTACATAGTGTAAGTTAAATGGGAAAGATTACATAGTGTAAGTTAAATGGGAAAGATTACATAGTGTAAGTTAAATGGGAAAGATTACATAGTGTAAGTTAAATGGGAAAGATTACATAGTGTAAGTTAAATGGGAAAGATTACATAGTGTAAGTTAAATGGGAAAGATTACATAGTGTAAGTTAAATGGGAAAGATTACATAGTGTAAGTTAAATGGGAAAGATTACATAGTGTAAGTTAAATGGGAAAGATTACATAGTGTAAGTTAAATGGGAAAGATTACATAGTGTAAGTTAAATGGGAAAGATTACATAGTGTAAGTTAAATGGGAAAGATTACATAGTGTAAGTTAAATGGGAAAGATTACATAGTGTAAGTTAAATGGGAAAGATTACACAGTGTAAGTTAAATGGGAAAGATTTAACTTAGTGCATAGTGTAAGTTAAATGGGAAAGATTACATAGTGTAAGTTAAATGGGAAAGATTACATAGTGTAAGTTAAATGGGAAAGATTACATAGTGTAAGTTAAATGGGAAAGATTACATAATGTAAGTTAAATGGGAAAGATTACATAGTGTAAGTTAAATGGGAAAGATTACATAGTGTAAGTTAAATGGGAAAGATTACATAGTGTAAGTTAAATGGGAAAGATTACATAGTGTAAGTTAAATGGGAAAGATTACATAGTGTAAGTTAAATGGGAAAGATTACATAGTGTATAAGTTAAATGGGAAAGATTACATAGTGTAAGTTAAATGGGAAAGATTACATAGTGTAAGTTAAATGGGAAAGATTACATAGTGTAAGTTAAATGGGAAAGATTACATAGTGTAAGTTAAATGGGAAAGATTACATAGTGTAAGTTAAATGGGAAAGATTACATAGTGTAAGTTAAATGGGAAAGATTACATAGTGTAAGTTAAATGGGAAAGATTACATAGTGTAAGTTAAATGGGAAAGATTACATAGTGTAAGTTAAAATGGAAAAGATTACATAGTGTAAGTTAAATGGGAAAGATTACAATAGTGTAAGTTAAATGGGAAAGATTACATAGTGTAAGTTAAATGGGAAAGATTACATAGTGTAAGTTAAATGGGAAAGATTACATAGTGTAAGTTAAATGGGAAAGATTACATAGTGTAAGTTAAATGGGAAAGATTACATAGTGTAAGTTAAATGGGAAAGATTACATAGTGTAAGTTAAATGGGAAAGATTACATAGTGTAAGTTAAATGGGAAAGATTACATAGTGTAAGTTAAATGGGAAAGATTACATAGTGTAAGTTAAATGGGAAAGATTACACAGTGTAAGTTAAATGGGAAAGATTACATAGTGTAAGTTAAATGGGAAAGATTACATAGTGTAAGTTAAATGGGAAAGATTACATAGTGTAAGTTAAATGGGAAAGATTACATAGTGTAAGTTAAATGGGAAAGATTACATAGTGTAAGTTAAATGGGAAAGATTACATAGTGTAAGTTAAATGGGAAAGATTACATAGTGTAAGTTAAATGGGAAAGATTACATATGTAAGTTAAATGGGAAAGATTACATAGTGTAAGTTAAATGGGAAAGATTACATAGTGTAAGTTAAATGGGAAAGATACATAGTGTAAGTTAAATGGGAAAGATTACATAGTGTAAGTAAAGGGAAGATACATAGTGTAAGTTAAATGGGAAAGATTACATAGTGTAAGTTAAATGGGAAAGATTACATAGTGTAAGTTAAATGGGAAAGATTACATAGTGTAAGTTAAATGGGAAAGATTACATAGTGTAAGTTAAATGGGAAAGATTACATAGTGTAAGTTAAATGGGAAAGATTACATAGTGTAAGTTAAATGGGAAAGATTTAACTTAGTGCATAGTGTAAGTTAAATGGGAAAGATTACATAGTGTAAGTTAAATGGGAAAGATTACATAGTGTAAGTTAAATGGGAAAGATTACATAGTGTAAGTTAAATGGGAAAGATTACATAGTGTAAGTTAAATGGGAAAGATTACATAGTGTAAGTTAAATGGGAAAGATTACACAGTGTAAGTTAAATGGGAAAGATTACATAGTGTAAGTTAAATGGGAAAGATTACATAGTGTAAGTTAAATGGAAAAGATTACATATTGTGTAAGTTAAATGGGAAAGATTACATAGTGTAAGTTAAATGGGAAAGATTACATAGTGTAAGTTAAATGGGAAAGATTACATAGTGTAAGTAAAATGGGAAAGATTACATAGTGTAAGTTAAATGGGAAAGATAACATAGTGTAAGTTAAATGGGAAAGATTACATAGTGTAAGTTAAATGGGAAAGATTACACAGTGTAAGTTAAATGGAAAGATTACATAGTGTAAGTTAAATGGGAAAGATTACATAGTGTAAGTTAAATGGGAAAGATTACATAGTGTAAGTTAAATGGGAAAGATTACATAGTGTAAGTTAAATGGGAAAGATTACATAGTGTAAGTTAAATGGGAAAGATTACATAGTGTAAGTTAAATGGGAAAGATTACATAGTGTAAGTTATATGGGAAAGATTGCATAGTGTAAGTTAAATGGGAAAGATTACACAAGGTAAGTTGAATGGGAAAGATTACATAGTGTAAAATAAATGGGAAAGAGGACACATTGTAACTCAAAAGGGAAAAGATAACATAGTGTAAGTTAAATGGGAAAGATTACATAGTGTAAGTTAAATGGGAAAGATTACATAGTGTAAGTTAAATGGGAAAGATTACATAGTGTAAGTTAAATGGGAAAGATTACATAGTGTAAGTTAAATGGGAAAGATTACATAGTGTAAGTTAAATGGGAAAGATTACATAGTGTAAGTTAAATGGGAAAGATTACATAGTGTAAGTTAAATGGGAAAGATTACATAGTGTAAGTTAAATGGGAAAGATTACATAGTGTAAGTTAAATGGGAAAGATTACATAGTGTAAGTTAAATGGGAAAGATTACATAGTGTAAGTTAAATGGGAAAGATTACATAGTGTAAGTTAAATGGGAAAGATTACATAGTGTAGTTAAATGGGAAAGATTACATAGTGTAAGTTAAATGGGAAAGATTACATAGTGTAAGTTAAAATGGGAAAGATTACATAGTGTAAGTTAAATGGGAAAATATTACATAGTGTAAGTTAAATGGGAAAGATTACATAGTGTAAGTTAAATGGGAAAGATTACATAGTGTAAGTTAAATGGGAAAGATTACATAGTGTAAGTTAAATGGGAAAGATTACATAGTGTAAGTTAAATGGGAAAGATTACATAGTGTAAGTGAAATGGGAATGATTACATAGTGTAAGTTAAATGGGAAAGATCACACAATGTAAGTTAAATGGGAAAGATAATATAGTGTAAGTTAAATGGGAAAGATTACATAGTGTAAGTAAAATGGGAAAGATAACATATTGTAAGTTAAATGGGAAAGATAACACAGTGTAAGTTAAATGGAAAAGATTACATAGTGTAAGTTAAATGGGAAAGATTACATAGTGTAAGTTAAATGGGAAAGATTACATAGTGTAAGTTAAATGGGAAAGATTACATAGTGTAAGTTAAATGGGAAAGATTACATAGGAAAGATAGATCATGTGTAAGTTAAATGGGAAAGATTACATAGTGTAAGTTAAATGGGAAAGATTACATAGTGTAAGTTAAATGGGAAAGATTACATAGTGTAAGTTAAATGGGAAAGATTACATAGTGTAAGTTAAATGGGAAAGATAACATAGTGTAAGTTAAATGGGAAAGATAACATAGTGTAAGTTAAATGGGAAAGATTACATAGTGTAAGTTAAATGGGAAAGATTACATAGTGTAAATTAAATGGGAAAGATTACATAGTGTAAGTTAAATGGGAAAGATTACATAGTGTAAGTTAAATGGAAAAGATTACATAGTGTAAGTTAAATGGGAAAGATTACATAGTGTAAGTTAAATGGGAAAGATTACATAGTGTAAGTTAAATGGGAAAGATTACATA